>NC_139717.1:7700707-7793207 GCF_964188405.1 Protomyctophum parallelum
CGTCGACTAAAACTAAGACGAATGTTCGTCGACTACCTTTTTTCACTGACTAAAACTAAATAAAAACGAATCTATGATGACTAAAACTAAGACTAAATATACTGACAATTTCGTCAACAAATAAAAACTAGACTAAAATGTTAGGAAGGGACTAGTGGACAAGAGAACCAGTTATATGCTGGGTGCGACGCGTTGCAAGATTGTAGATCTGCTATTTTCAGCATGCAACCAAAGTGTAAAATATGTCATTACAACGACATAAAGGCCTGTCAAAACACATTTTTGTCGACTAAATCAACTGTAGATCTAGTCGACTAAAATCGTATGACATTTAGTCGACTAAAACTAGACTAAACATTAGAACATTCCAGGTGACTAAAATGTGACTAAAACTAAGGGAAAACTATTGAAGAGACTATGACTAAAACTAAAATAGAAATTTGCTGCCAAAAACAACACTGATTGGTACACCTCTAATGAATATAGCCCTATTAGCCCAACTAGTGTACATGACAGTGGGGATGCAACGGATCATAATGCCGAGCTGCAGGTGTAGCTGACCGCAGCAGTGTTGTTTTTGGCAGCAAATTTCTATTTTAGTTTTAGTCATAGTCTCTTCAATAGTTTTCACTTAGTTTTAGTCACATTTTAGTCACCTGGAATGTTCTAATGTTTAGTTTAGTTTTAGTCGACTAAATGTCATACGATTTTAGTCGACTAAATCTACAGTTGATTTAGTCGACTAAAATGTGTTTTGACAGGCCTTTATGTCGTTGTAATGACATATTTTACACTTTGGTTGGAACGCGTCGCGCTGCGACGCGTTGCAAGATTGTAGATCTGCTATTTTCAGCATGCAACCCAGCATAAAACTGGATCTCTTGTCCACTAGTCCCTTCCTAACATTTTAGTCTAGTTTTTATTTGTTGACGAAATTGTCAGTATATTTAGTCTTAGTTTTAGTCATCATAGATTCGTTTTTATTTCGTTTTTATTTTGTTTTAGTCAGTGAAAAAAGGTAGTCGACGAACATTTTTCGTCTTAGTTTTAGTCGACGAAAACAACACTGGACTGCAGCAGTGTTGATTTCGTCGACTTAATACATGACAGAAACCTTAGAAGCTACGATGAACTAAAAGACTGTAAGACATTATGGTTGATTGCGCTCTGGTGTTGCGCTCTCAAATAGCAGATCTACAAGCTCACAACGTGTTGCGCTATGACACATTGTGAGCCGACTAAATCAATTGTAGGCTTATAGTCGACTAAAATATTGGATATTTATTTAGTCGACTGAAACTAGGCTAACACTAAAACATTTCACATGACTAAAATGTATACATTTGAAAAACTTGAAATGAGACATTCTGCATAAAGAGTACTTTCTACCTTTGTTACTTTAAGTACATTTTGATAGGAATACCTAGTACCTACTCAAGCTAATTTTGAATTCTGGACTTTTCTACTGGACATCACTATAGAGTGCTGCAGTCCCGTCCCATTTCAGAATGACCCATATTCTTTTTCCCATAGACGTTTCAATATTTCGGACAAAGCCAACAGCCGAGTTGACAAGGCATGACAATAAACCAAAAGAATTGGGCCGAACAAATAATTAGAAACAAAAAAGTGTTGTACCTGCCCTTTTTTTCTAAATACCTTTTGAAACGTCTATGGGGAAATGAATGGTGAATTCTCTTCCGGTGCCCTTGCAAGGGGGCGGGACTGCGATGCTGGTATATGCGCATGCATAAAGTGAGTGGCAAAATCGAGTGGAAAAGTGAATGGCAAAGTGAGTTTAATGTTGTTTAATGAGATAGGACTTTTCTGTTTGGTTGGATGTTAACTCATTCTGACCGGGCACCCATTTTGGTGTCAGCATCATGTTATGCTTTAGCTATTTAAAAATAGCAGATCTACAAGCTCATATCGCGCCACCGAGTGGCGCGATACGAGCTTGTAGGTCTGCTATTTTTGAAAAATCGAAGAGCGACTGACATTTTAAGAATCTGATCTCAGGTCAGAATGGGTTCATCAGACCAGTGTGTGTCCGGCGGAAACCTGGTATGAATCTGATCTCAGGTCAGAATGGGTTAATATGGGGCTGTCAAGGCCAGAAACTCATGTTTTGCGACTCAGTAGGTCATTAGATAACCTTTAGGTTATCATATGTAACCAGAAACTTTATTGTGGTCTTGGACCACAAAACCTCCGGCCATGATGATGATGTCACACGCATACGAGTGTAACTGCTGCAATTATTCCTAATTTGTTTTGTATTCAAGTTATTTGCTGCTCATGTTTGCTTATTCAATACATGTCCAAGTTGGACCGGAAGTGCCATTGTTTGGCTAATGCGGAACCCTTTATATGGCCGTCTGATGTCAGGTAGACGAGAGACATGGTTGCACACCTGTCATTTGACAGTGATGCAGAAGTTCAAGTTTATGTGTCGCTGTGTTCATGGCCATGGCATGGGCACTAGTGATCTTCTCATTCCCTTATGCTTAGAGCAGCCAGTAAGGTATGTTAATGTTGTTATTTTGCATGTTATTTGAGTGTATTTTCTTTATTTCATTCATGCTTTATGCTGTGTTGTTTATGCCATGTTATACTAAGCATTTGTTTATGTTTTGTTGTTGTTTATCAGTTCGATGTTGGTTTGTGTGCTTCACAATGAATCCATCAATATGCAGAACAACTGACTCGTTTTTGGACAAGAGCAGAGGGAGTCATACCCTCTCTAAAGGCGGCGTCGACAGTTTGATCCGCCGATTGGGAGAAAGTCCTGGCCTGCCCTATACTCTATGGGCCTGCCTGGCCTGCCCTATGCTCTATGGGCCTGCCTGGGAACCGTCAGATAAGCATCTGGGTCACATAATCAAGAACCCCTGCCCTGTCGCCCTGCCGCTGTTATTATTGCTGTGAGTGTACGTGCACCGCTTTCTTCCCCCAGCGTTTGATTTCTGTCCCAAATTAGCATGCATTAACTTTTATCTCCATTGATAAGGAGCGTTTTTTCGTCCATTACTCATATCTGCTGGACGGGACAGACACTGGGTGGAACATGAAGTGTGTGTGTGCGTGCATGTGCACGCATGTGTGTGTGTGTGTGTGTGTCTGCCTGTGCGTGTGAGTGTGTGTGTCTTGGAATAAAACATCAAAGTGACATAAAAGACACACACGCAAACACTAGTGCACAGACAAGTGCCCACACACACACACACGCGCGCGCTCACGCACGCACGCACGCACGCACGCACACACTGTCAGTCAAATCTCCAATAATATAAGCCTTATAGCCTTTAGTGTATAAGGAATGTCTGGAATACTGAGAATGTGGTAGGTGACAGTGAACATAGTATATGTCATCAGCTTGTGAAGTGTGTGTGTGTGTGTGTGTGTGTGTGTGTGTGTGTGTGTGTGTGTGTGTGTGTGTGTGTGTGTGTGTGTGTGTGTGTGTGTGTGTGTGTGTGTGTGTGTGTGTGTGTGTGTGTGTGCGTGCGTGCGTGCGTGTGTGTGAGCGTGCGTGCGTGTGTGTGCGTGTGTGTCCTGGAGGGGTAGCAATGGTTCAGGTTGTAGCACAGCCGGTTGGGAATCAGAAGGTTCCCGGTTCGATCCCGGGCTCCCCCTCATGGGTCCAGACTCCAGTGTCAGACACTGAACCCCCAAACTGCTCCTAATTACCAGGTTGGTGCCTTGCATGGGTTCCTCTGCTGTGTGCATGTGAGTGCATGTGTGTGAGTGCATGTGTGTGCGTGCATGTGTGCGTGCGTGCGTGCGTGTGTAAGCGGTGGGGAATGGGGCATTGGGGGATTGTAATGCACGCTGTACAGCACTATGGATAAATGGAAAGGCGCTATATCGTCTGTGTCAGATGGAATCCTCTGTCCAAAACTGTTACATTTTCAGAAAGCATGCATTTTCTATACTTTAGTGTGACACTGCAGTAGGCTATGATCAAATATGGCATTCATTTACAAAAAAAAACATAAGAGGAGATAAGAGGTTTCCGCCCGACATAGCAACAATATTCTGTAGGCTATAAAAGCCTTTATTGTGTGTGTGCATATTGTGTTGAGCCATGCAGGCATTTATCAGCCTATATGATGAATGATATGCTTCATCATAGAGTGGAGCAACAGCACTGAAACAGCCAGGCATTGGACCTGTGATCCAGTTAATAAAGCATTGAAACAGCCAGGCATTGGACCTGTGATCCAGTTAATAAAGCAATGAAACAGCCAGGCATTGGACCTGTGATCCAGTTAATAAAGCATTGAAACAGCCAGGCATTGGACCTGTGATCCAGTTAATAAAGCATTGAAACAGCCAGGCATTGGACCTGTGATCCAGTTAATAAAGCATTGAAACAGCCAGGCATTGGACCTGTGATCCAGTTAATAAAGCATTGAAACAGCCAGGCATTGGACCTGTGATCCAGTTAATAAAGCATTGAAACAGCCAGGCATTGGACCTGCGATCCAGTTAATAAAGCAATGAAACAGCCAGGCATTGGACCTGTGATCCAGTTAATAAAGCATTGAAACAGCCAGGCATTGGACCTGCGATCCAGTTAATAAAGCAATGAAACAGCCAGGCATTGGACCTGTGATCCAGTTAATAAAGCATTGAAACAGCCAGGCATTGGACCTGCGATCCAGTTAATAAAGCAATGAAACAGCCAGGCATTGGACCTGTGATCCAGTTAATAAAGCATTGAAACAGCCAGGCATTGGACCTGTGATCCAGTTAATAAAGCATTGAAACAGCCAGGCATTGGACCTGCGATCCAGTTAATAAAGCAATGAAACAGCCAGGCATTGGACCTGTGATCCAGTTAATAAAGCAATGAAACAGCCAGGCATTGGACCTGTGATCCAGTTAATAAAGCAATGAAACAGCCAGGCTTTGGACCTGTGATCCAGTTAATAAAGCAATGAAACACCCAGGCATTGGACCTGTGATCCAGTTAATAAAGCAATGAAACAGCCAGGCATTGGACCTGTGATCCAGTTAATAAAGCAATGAAACAGCCAGGCATTGGACCTGTGATCCAGTTAATAAAGCAATGAAACAGCCAGGCATTGGACCTGTGATCCAGTTAATAAAGCAATGAAACAGCCAGGCATTGGACCTGTGATCCAGTTAATAAAGCAATGAAACACCCAGGCATTGGACCTGTGATCGGTGCACCGTCCCTGCAGTGAGCGGCCATGAGGCTTAAGCCTGATTTATACTTAGTTAGGCTATAGTTGCACGTTGGTGTTGCATGCAGTGAAGTGAACAGCGGATATACAGTACAAGCACACAACGCATCACATTTGTGACACGTTGTGAGACACTGGCACGCAGTAATACAAATGTAGATGTAGTAAGTATAGAGTATGAGTAGAGAGAGAACCAAGAATTCAGCCAGCCAGCCAGCCAGCCCGGCAGGCAGGCAGGCAGACAGGCAGGCAGGCAGGCAGGCAGGCAGGCAGGCAGGCAGACAGACAGACAGACAGACAGACAGACAGACAGACAGGCAGGCAGGCAGGCAGGCAGGCAGGCAGGCAGGCAGGCAGGCAGGCAGGCAGGCAGGCAGGCAGGCAGGCAGGCAGGCAGGCAGGCAGGCAGGCAGACAGACAGACAGACAGACAGACAGACAGACAGGCAGGCAGGCAGGCAGGCAGGCAGGCAGGCAGGCAGGCAGGCAGGCAGGCAGGCAGGCAGGCAGGCAGACAGACAGACAGACTAGTCAGTCAAAGTATAAATAAAGCTAAAGAGGTCTCGGACCATGAGAATGTGACTTGTTGAAGCAAGCCAAACAATCACTGGGCCGTCGCTCACGGCCTGAAACAACAAACACACTGGCGACAACACACACACACACACACACACACACACACACACACACACACACACACACACACACACACACACACACAGACACAGACACAGGCACGCACATGCACGCACACCACACGCACGGGCGTACTGCACCACTTCCTTGCTTTCTACTCTGCCAACATCCTAACGTTGGTCCTATTTCCTACCCCCTCCCCCCACCCTCTCTCTCTCTCTCTCTCTCTCTCTCTCCTCTGTTCCTCCCTTGCCACCTCTCTTTCTCATTCCCTCTTTCTCTCTCTCTCTCCCCCCCCCCCCCCCCCACACACACACACCTTGATAAATTACTCCATGCACTAAATCACTATAACAGGGACATCGGCACCAGCTTTTCTTTCCACGAGTCAACACTCTTTTCCTCTCTTTCTCCAACTTCCCTGCTTTCTTTGGGGTTCTGACAAGACCCCTGCCTACCCCCACCGCCCACCCACCCTATACCCCCACCGCCCACCCACTCCCCCATCCATTCTGAGAAGACCCCTGCCTACCCCCACCGCCCACCCACTCCCCCATCCATTGTTTAAAAAAAACGCACGCGCTCCGTCGACGGTTGGATATGAGGTGCCTAAGAATCAAGTCCATTCATTTTGTTACAATATACTAATTTGATTCTAATGGATAACGATCGAAAGAAAGGACTGTCCCACATGCTGTACAAATGCAGGACAGATGGCATTGAGGAGGAGAATGTATATATAGTGTATAAAATACAGTAGGGGAGATGCATGACGACATTGGCTGCTGCCTTACAGCAGATCAGTGGTTTCATGTTAGATCAGTGGCTGCTGCCTTACAGCAGATCAGTGGTTTCATGTTAGATCAGTGGCTGCTGCCTTACAGCAGATCAGTGGTTTCATGTTAGATCAGTGGCTGCTGCCTTACAGCAGATCAGTGGTTTCATGTTAGATCAGTGGCTACTGCCTTACAGCAGATCAGTGGTTTCATGTTAGATCAGTGGCTGCTGCTTAACAGCAGATCAGTGGTTTCATGTTAGATCAGTGGCTGCTGCCTTACAGCAGATCAGTGGTTTCATGTTAGATCAGTGGCTGCTGCCTTACAGCAGATCAGTGGTTTCATGTTAGATCAGTGGCTGCTGCCTTAAAGCAGATCAGTGGTTTCATGTTAGATCAGTGGCTGCTGCCTTACAGCAGATCAGTGGTTTTCAACCCTTTTCATATCAAGGCCCATCATGTATTTGGCATTTGACCCACGGGCCACCATTTGATGAGATTATTGCCTCTCAGACCCCAAACTTTTAATATTTTGTTGTCGTTGGATAACATGTCCACAATTCCACGCAGTATTGATGTTGGTACTATTAGGAGAGACAACCGACAAATGTTGACCAAAATAACAATTCTTCTACATTCTCTTATTGTGTATAGACTTTACGATGCAGATGTTTAACTATAATTTTACTCTTGAGAGCATAAAATGAAACCCTTTTGGTTTCATTGGTTTCATTTTTATCGTTCTGCAGTGCACAATGGTCCAATGGTGGCATATTTATTTTCACAATACAATGAGAACATGTGCCTGATATGAATATGAACAGCAAATGAGTATTAATAAAAGAAGACACGATAGACAGGCCTGATATATTGCGAATCGATCAAGATCGGTCGGGACGCCCCTGGAACGAACCAGCTCTTTAGGTGTCTGGTCCGGAGATTACTCTGACGTCTTACCTTTTTTCTGCACACTATATGGAACTCTGCTTGTCTGTGGCCTTGCCAGTTGCCACGTACAGCTACTGTGAACACTTTTAAATAAGGGTTGATGCTCTAAAGGTCTACCTTTTACCATCAATACTACTACTACAATAAGCTAAGAACCTAACATCCATTAGAATAAGCGAGTGACGTCAGGACTTCGGTACTCTATTCTGGGAATGCATACTGCACTATGTTCCCTCAGCCCTATGTTATACCGTATACCTTATGCTCCCTCAGATTAAGGTTATACAGGCTTGGGCATAGGAGTTAGTACCCCCCATCACCCGGTCATACAAATACACTGTGCTGTTCCTATCTGATGGTATTCCCTCTACCATCTGGGCACAAAAGGAATGTGTGTATGTACTGTATGCATGTGTTTGCATACATGTGCCGGTGTGTGTGTGTGTGTGTGTGTGTGTGTGTGTGTGTGTGTGTGTGTGTGTGTGTGTGTGTGTGTGTGTGTGTGTGTGTGTGTGTGTGTGTGTGTGTGTGTGTGTGTGTGTGTGTGTGTGTGTGGCATTGTGGGTTTGTTGTGTCTGTTTCCGTGTGTTTATGTGCATACTGCATGCCACGGCTTTAAACGTGTGTGAGAGTGTGTTTCCTTCTGCTTCACACAAACACACTCTCAGCACATACTGTATGTGATGTCTTTTTATTTTGTGCATTCTTTAGACTGCTGGCTTGAGTGTGTCTCGGTATCTGTGCAGGAGCGTGACTGTGTGAGCGTGTGCTCGTGTGTGTGTGTGTGTGTGTGTGTGTGTGTGTGTGTGTGTGTGTGTGTGTGTGGTGGGAACCGCAGCTTGCTGGCAGTCCTTCCAGATCTTGATAGCGGTTAACAAGGGTGGAGGGTTCAGCTATATCTGATGTGTGTGTGTGTGTGTGTGTGTGTGTGTGTGTGTGTGTGTGTGTGTGTGTGTGTGTGTGTGTGTGTGTGTGTGTGTGTGTGTGTGTGTGTGTGTGTGTGTGTGTGTGTGCATGCGTCATGTGCGTGTGTGTCGAAGCAGCCACTGGCCTCAACAACAGAGGGAAGTGGTTGAAAGCATGTTCTGTCAAAGGCCATTGTGGCTTCAACGTATGCGCGCACACACACACACACACACACACACACACACACACACACACACACACACACACACACACACACACACACACACACACACACACAGTCACACACACACACACACACACACACACGGAGAGAGAGAGAGCACTAAACTAAAGTGTAGCAACTGAACATAAAAGGTGAATGGACATGGTGAAATGTGTGGTCAGAAAATAAGGCATGTCTGCACACCACTGACCTGGATACCAGTGTCCAGTGGATCCGTGGTGGAAAGTACATCATTCACTCAAGTATATTGTAAGTATTGCACTCAAGTACAATTTTAAGGTACACTTTAACTTTACTTGAATTTCAGTCAGATAACTCACGAATAGATTTAACAAATATGTATTATAGAATGAGTGTGCATAATAATATTTTATCTTGGCGTTCGGCTGTGCTACATTTTCTCCCTGTTCGGCACACAATCCATGCTAGCCCTCTTACCCTCTAGGGGAAAAGGTAGCGCCAGTGCCAGAAAAATGCATGAAAAACCAAAGAAGAAGAAGGGCCCCCTCACCAGAGCCATCTAATAGAAGAGTTGCGATATTGAGGGGGCAGAAAAACAGCCCGGTCACGTCACGTGGTTCATGTACTCGTGCGAGCCCATAGACTCCAATGCATTCCGTAAACTTCCGGTTATCCCCATGCTCAATAGAAGTCTATGTAGAAGAGCCGCCATTGGACTGGCCCCATGAAGTGAACGGAGTTTGCGTAACTCTGTCTTACTCTATGACTCTGCCCCTCACTAACCAGGACGTGTATCCCCCATACAGCTGTTGTTGTTGTTAGGCATGGAAGGGCAGCAGCGCCCGGCACAAACAGCTTAGCCTGTTTTCAGGTTTTATAATAAGGTCCTAAAGATCCAAGATTGTCTCATTTTGAGCAGAAAATGGACAAATAAGTGGCATGCACGTCGGATCACTCCATCTTTAAATAACCCGGCAATTGGTCAGTTGACTGCTACGTCAGCCTATGCCGTATGAATCATGTGTGTGTAGTACCATTGTAAGTAATACGCATGAATGCGCCCAAGAGCATGACGTGCGCCCTTGGGCCTCGAGTACACCTGACTGAACTATAACTGTATCACATGTACATTTACCAGTACTACTCCACTAGATGTCAGAGGCAAATAGAGTACCTTTTACTGATTTAGATCACTGTGACAAAACATTCACAGCGCGTTTTGGAGCTTGGATTGCCTATGTTTTCGAAAGATTTTGACAACCTTTGAAAACCTTTGAAAGAATGTGCATGTGAAAATTTGACATTTTGCATTAAGTGTACTTATATATATACTTCTGTACTTTTACTTAAGGACCAAGTTCAATATGACTCTTAACCCATTTAGACCTGAGGCTTTAACAGTTTTCTGAAAAACCTATGTTTCTATGTCAGTGGTTCTCAACCTTTACCATGTCAAGGACCCCCAGAATTATCTGTATTTATTAACAGAGTAGTAATTCATTGTGGTATTGCTATACCTTTACCTAAAAGATAAGTACTTCTTCCACCACTTCGGTGCTGAGAATAAGCGATCTCTATAGAGATCGTGTGTGTGCGTGCGTGTGTACATGCGTACAGGTGGTGTGTGTGCGTGCGTGTGTACATGCGTACAGGTGGTGTGCATGTCTGTAACCCTTCTGTCTATAGGCGCTCTGTGAGTGTGTGAGTGTATCCGATACATCAGTTCTGCTGTATAGACCTATCACCCTGACCATCTCTCTCTCTCTCTCTCTGTCTCTCTGTCTGTCTGTCTGTCTCTCTCTCTCTCTCTCTCTCTGTCTCTCTCTCTCTCTCTCTCTCTCTCTCTCTCTCTCTCTCTCTCTGTCTCTCTGTCTCTGTCTCTCTCTCTCTCCAGGTCATGACCCCTGCATGCATCAGTGGTGAGACGATATTGTTTTAGATATTAACAGCTGCATATTCTCCATGTATCTGCCAGCGATATCGTACACTATAAGCCGCGATGTGACACATTGGTGCAGTGCTTGCATATCAAATCAGCTTATTTCCCTATTCAACTTGTGGCTTTGTGTGTTTGAACATTTTGGGAAGTGGTTAACATACGTTACGTGTGCATACTTTTTATTGTTTCTTCAGGCTTTTCTTGTCTTAGACAGTCTAGAGACAGGAAACAGGGGGAGAGAGAGAGACTTGAGGACTCCACCTTAGCCTGTAGCACTATCCCTAGCCTTGGTGCCCAGGCAGGCTTATGCAAAGGTTAAAATGTATAATTTAGATACCGTATAGCAGGTCATTTAATAGTAATAGATTTCATGCCTACTCAAAGCGCTTTACAATGAATGGCCCATTCTTTCATACATTGCAGGTGAAGCAACGAACAAGCAAAAAAATAAATCTTGTCTATGAGGTTTTCTCTTGACAATATCGGTAGAGGGCGCAGTGGAGTAACTAAAAGTATTTTTCTTCCGGTGAAAATAAATCCCTTTCTGGCCAAAAAGTGCATTTTATACGTGTGGTGGGGGGGCTCAGAGTGCGTCCACTATAAGGAAAGTATAGGCTTTCTAATAACACAAGCCGCCTTTGTATTGGTGAGTATAGCAAAAAACTATTTTCGCTCCAGACGAGAGGCTGGTCTGCATTTCATGTGAGTGCAGGAAGAGAAGAGTAACATAGCTCTAATGAAGGCATTAGAGCTATGGACCAGAGATATACCCTAAGCGTCCTCAATTTCCACATTCACACAATGGTGGCAACCACTGGAGGCAATATGGGGTTCAGTCAGTCCGCACACTTGGACATGTGCGGACAGGAGGAGCCAGGATGCTATACGTTCTTGGTCTACCTGTGATGCTACTACTGAGGCACTGCACTGTCTCTATGCATTTGGCAGTAGCTCTTGATTAAATGCCTACATTGAAAAATGTAAAATTTTCAATTCAATTGTAATTTGCAGCAAAATAAGGCACAGGCTCAGAAATCAAATCTGTCAGGTCAGAGCCTATATGTGGTAAGCGGCGCCATATCCACTCGACTAATGCCCCCCTTCCTAGCCCATGCATGCTTTACAGCAAATGTGAGTATGCGCAGGCATGTGTCTCGTGCGTATGCACGAGTGTGCGTGGGGGCCCTACATGTGTGTGTGTGTGTGTGTGTGTGTGTGTGTGTGTGTGTGTGTGTGAGAGCCCAGTGGGCTGGCCGGAGGTGGCTGTAGCGTGCCGTATAGCTAGCGTGGCGAGCGGCGCTGACAATGAGGCGTAGGCTCTGGCCAACAATACCAGCCTTCTGTGTGACTGCAGCGGAGGGGCAGGAAATACTGAGCAGGGCACGGGTGGGGGGTGGAGGAGGAGGAGGAGGGGAGAGGGTGGTGCTGGTGGTGGTGGGTCAAGGGTGGCAGGGGCACCAAGTCAGGTCAAAACACCCTGGGAGAGCAGCCTGGGAAACACAACAGGACTGTAGGAGGGGAGGGGAGGGGAGGGGAGGGGAGGGGAGGGGAAGAGAGGAGAGGAGAGGAGAGGAGAGGAGAGGAGAGGAGAGGAGAGGAGAGAAGAGAAGAGAAGAGAAGAGAAGAGAAGAGAAGAGAAGAGAAGAGAAGAGAAGAGAAGAGAAGAGAAGAGAAGAGAAGAGAAGAGAAGAGAAGAGAAGAGAAGAGAAGAGAAGAGAAGAGAAGAGAAGATGTTTAGAACGTTAGCATTGTTAATTATTGTCAATTAAGTCATTTGTCATCCCCCTTTTAGCTGTAGCAGAGGCAGTGTTGAGTAAACCAAACAGCTGAATCAGAGAGATAATCTTGGGAAAACTTCCCACCACCAGCATGCTGAGATGTCTATCAAACTGACCTCATCTCAGATCCCTGGCCCTCTCTCTCTCTCTCTCTCTCTCTCTTTTTCTCATTCTGTGCCTCTATCTCTCTCTCTCTCCATCATGACACTCAACAATGGCCGCCTCTCACCGACTCAAAGAATAACACTCTTTCATTGGAGGAACGTACACAATTCCGCCTTTCTCTCCGCCCAATGCTTTATTTCATTTCATCCTTTACCACAGTGGTTTTCAACCAGTGGTCCGGGGACCATTGGTCCTTGAGGGGGTTCCAGGTGGTCCCCAGCTAAATGATGGAGAGTTGGTAACCATCTGGACCCTTATAGATCTTTCACTCTTGAGAGTCAAGAGGTAAATTATTGCCAAACATCTTTATTACCTAATTTGCAAGAAGTACACACAATTAGAGAATGTATGATCTATATTTGCCTGTTATCTCTCCTAATGGTACCAACATCAATACAGCATGGAATTGTGGACAACACCTGATCTTATCGAACGACAACAAAATATTCTTTAGTTTCGGGTCTGAGAGGCTAAATGTCATCAAATGGTGGTCCGTGGCTCAAATGCTGAATAGGGGCCTTGATCTGAAAAGGGTTGAAAACCAGTGCTTTACCCCATCCTTCATAATTGCTATTTTTCTGTCTCTTTTGCTCTGTGTGTGCATGGCGTTTGAGGAGAAGCTGCAGTCAAAGTTCAAAATGATAATTCAATTAAAGATCAACTCTACATGCACACACACACACACACACACACACACACACACACACACACACACACACACACACACACACACACACACACACACACACACACACACACACACACACACACACACACACACACACAAACACACACACACTTACATGCACGCGTACAAAAATCCCCCTCATTGTCAGAGTGAAGGGGCAGCACGAAAGCAGGTCTTCTCATACTTTGTATTTATAGACGTGATGGGAGAGAAAAGATGGGACTTTTTCTTTGTGCGTGCATGCATTATATTGTGTTTGTTATGCTGTGGTGGATAACTACACAGTACAAAAGTACATTTGCTCAAGTACTGTACTTAAAAGGTTTAATTTTCATTTATATTTTTTGTTTTTATTTTAGGTTTTATGACCTCAATTACACCCACACAACCTGAACTTTGAACATTCAGTGGATTTTCTGTGGTCTGGGGTTAAGGGGTGGCAGATGATATAGCCCCTTGTGTGCAACAGTGGCCCATACACAAACGTCCAAAACACCTCATTAATGTTTTCTAAAAACCCAAAGCATCGTAAATCATCAGTGATGTGATATGTGCGTCAGCAGAAGTGAACCACCTCACCCAGACATAATCTACCAAAGCAATGATTATGATGGAAATCTCAACACTAATGCCTCCATTGTCAGTCAGTGGCAAAGAGAAAACAGGGCGCTGAATGAAGTCTTTCATAGTGCTTCGATCGGTGCAGTATAGGGCTCTAAAAGGGTGTTAGCGCCGTGTGCGGCTGCTTCTGCTTCGTCAGTCAATGTGAAAATCACAGGTGGTTTCTTGGCTTCACAGTTCACACACAATAAGGGACTGCATTTACACAGGGCTCATGGCGTGGATCCCCTCGAGAACCTGAATTGTAATTGTAACAAAGGATTACAGGATAGATTATGATCTATGTGTCTATGCATGGAAAGGAGTCACAGGACCCCAGGAACTCATAGCACACTCCCACTGTGAGATATTGGGCATTAAACGTAAACCATGCCACATTATGAAAACTCTCAAATTCATTAAACCCTATACTTGATTTACAATGTGCTTCACATTCACCCCTTCGCACGTTCACTCACTGACAGTGGATTACACCAGGCAAGGTACCAACCTGCTCACTGGCCTTGTGGTTAGAGTGACCGTCCTCAGGTTCGGTCCCCGGCTGGGTCATATAAGACCATAAAAGGGGGCGGGAATGCGACGCTATAGGGAATGTACTTGTACATCAAGCTACCTCACGCTACACAAACAGAAAATAGGCACATGGCTCGACAAGGCTTACTTACTTTACCAACCTACTCATCGGGAGCAGTAAAGGTGCTCAGGGGCCGTGGCCCCTGTTTCCCTCTACTCTAGTCTACTCTACACCACATTTCCTGAAAAATAGTATATCTACAAGCTCACATGTGTAGATAATGATATACACCACATTTCTGGAGTGAAACTCTGCCAAGAAGTGCCCAGAGAGATTATGTGACTCAGCATTCTTCTTGTAACCACCACAAAAGTACGATGCATTATCTTGTTGTCAGTAAACACTTGAATGGGTTTTTTTTCGTGACTTTGCAGGACGTGTTTTCCCCAAAAGATGATTTACTTTGTCGCCATTAATTCTTTAATTGTTGCTGTCATTTTATTTATTTTCAACTATGTCATTTTAACAGCAAAGCTCTATACTAATCGCGACAAGTCACCCAAAACAGCACAACGGCTGTGTGTTATTGCTGGGAATCAGGACATCTATAACGCCCATGTTTGTCCACTCCTGATTCCATATAGTCTATTCACTATTCTGACTCCTAGCTTATATTCTATTTACATAGATGCTTCTTGGCACACCCTGGATACAGAAATTAAATAGGTTAATAAACTCTTGGCTGTTGGAAATGTATGAATTCAACCATCCATCTGAGCTGACCTGTTCTGACATTCCATTATGTTGATCTGACCTCATCAAACTCATGTACACTCAAGACACGCTCCATATATGGCCAGTACAGAATTTGTTGATCTGTTGATCTGATACAGATACAGAGTCATGTAACTGTAGCATACAGAGCAGGCTATACAGACTCATGTAACTGTAGCATACAGAGCAGGCTATACAGACTCATGTAACTGTAGCATACAGAGCAGGCTATACAGAGTCATGTAACTGTAGCATACAGAGCAGGCTATACAGAGTAATGTAACTGTATCATACAGAGCAGGCTATACAGACTCATGTAACTGTAGCATACAGAGCAGGCTATACAGACTCATGTAACTGTAGCATACAGAGCAGGCTATTACAGAGTCATGTAACTGTAGCATACAGAGCAGGCTATAGAGCGCCGCAGTCCCTCCCCCTTTCAGAAAAACGAGTGGCCCAGGAAATGAAAACCCAATGCATTCTCCCATCAGCACTTCTTATTTAATTTATTTAAAGACGGTTACGCCGCGGACAAAGCCAACTCGGATCGTGACAAATCATGACAATGAACACAATGTTTTGGGACGATCAAATAATTTATAAGACGAAAAACAAAACAAATAGTGTTGTCTCCTGACTTTCTTTTCTTCTTTCTAATGATTTGATTGGCCCAAAACATTGTGTTCATTGTCATGATTTGTCACGATCCGAGTTGGCTTTGTCCGCGGCGTAACCGTCTTTAAATAAATTAAATAAGAAGTGCCGATGGGAGAATACATTGGGTTTTCATTTCCTGGGCCACTCGTTTTTCTGAAAGGGGGAGGGACTGCGGCGCTCTATACAGAGTCATGTAACTGTAGCATACAGAGCAGGCTATACAGACTCATGTAACTGTAGCATACAGAGCAGGCTATACAGACTCATGTAACTGTAGCATACAGAGCAGGCTATACAGACTCATGTAACTGTAGCATACAGAGCAGGCTATACAGACTCATGTAACTGTAGCATACAGAGCAGGCTATACAGAGTCATGTAATTGTAGCATACAGAGCAGGCTATACAGACTCATGTAACTGTAGCATACAGAGCAGGCTATACAGAGTCATGTAACTGTAGCATACAGAGCAGGCTATACAGAGTAATGTAACTGTATCATACAGAGCAGGCTATTACAGAGTCATGTAACTGTAGCATACAGAGCAGGCTATTACAGAGTCATGTAACTGTAGCATACAGAGCAGGCTATACAGACTCATGTAACTGTAGCATACAGAGCAGGCTATACAGACTCATGTAACTGTAGCATACAGAGCAGGCTATACAGAGTCATGTAACTGTAGCATACAGAGCAGGCTATTACAGAGTCATGTAACTGTAGCATACAGAGCAGGCTATACAGACTCATGTAACTGTAGCATACAGAGCAGGCTATACAGACTCATGTAACTGTAGCATACAGAGCAAGCTACACTACAGAACCCATTTAGACCCGAGTCGTCTCTACCGCATACTTTTCAGGGTTCACATAAGAAAATGGCTAAAGTAGCAGCAGGTCGATCAGCATGCTAAAATGTAAAATGCGTCGCTTCACGGAGCGTTTCACGCTTGTAGTATGTGCTACTTTGTACAAATACCTAAAAATTGTACTTAAGTAAATGTACTTTCCTACTGTCCTATACTTTCCACCCCTGCGATGGACCACTAGTGGTCCGCGGGCCACAGGTTGGGGAACGCTGCGGTGGTCTATAGCCTAGCGGGCCGTTGTAAAACAGAGAGCGGTGTCGTTCTGGTCACACTCTGATATGTTTGGTGAGGACAGGGGAATTTCCCAGGAGCTCAGCTATAAACACACACACACACACACACAGCACACGCGTGCGCGCCCGACGCCGTGCGTGCACACACAGAGATGCAGATAAAGCACTGGGAGAGTTGGGGGAGTTGAACATCAGCTGATCATGTGAGCGTGCAGTGTGTGTGTGTGTGTGTGTGTGTGTGTGTGTGTGTGTGTGTGTGTGTGTGTGTGTGTGTGTGTGTGTGTGTGTGTGTGTGCGCGTGCGTTTCAAGGTGGGGCGGGCCAGGTCTTTCCCACACCCACTCTCTCCTCTAGAATGTAACAGAAATGTCAGCACCACACGCTCACACGCATGCACGGCGCACACACACACACACAGCATGCACACAGACATACAGTACGGACACAAACACACACGTTGCGGCCCCCCATCAGAGGAACGTGTGAGGTCAGGCTGCTACAATGAGCCTGCTTCACGCTGCTAAACAGAACCCTAGTTGTACAAGGAGGAGGAACGCTTAGCATAAGCAGGAATATCTCAACGGTTCATGCGGGCCGCCCTAGTGTAGTGGTTAGAGCATATGCCTTTCATGTAGAAGGTTGTGGGTTCGAACCCTGCCTAGGGTCAACGTCAGCAAGGGCATATACTATCGCAACGGGTTCCTAACGCCAAATCATATGGGTTCATACTGTATATCTGAGCGAAGTCTCTTGAGGAAATGCATCTGAAGCCTGTCCTGGACGGGGTATCTGGATGTAAAAACAAATCCTCACTCTCTTCTCCCCAGTGGTGGAAAAAAAAGCAGGTATATAACGGTTCACTGTCTTCTCCCCCAGCGGTGGAAAAAGTACTCAAATCAGGGGTCATCGCGGACATTATTCCCTAAATTAATCAATAATTAGGTGGGGGGGCTCAGGAGACAGTCAAAGTCGTACGATTTGTCACACACGTTACCGCAGTGAAATTTGTTCTCCGCATTTGACCCATCTCTTGGAGCGGTGAGCCGCAGCCGTGCCGCGCTCGGGAATCATTAGATTAGTAGATTTGACTCCCCAATCCAACCCTTCGATGCTGAGTGCCAAGCAGGGAGGCATTGGGTCCCATTTTTACAGTCTTTGGTATGACCCGGCTGGGGATCGAACCCCGACCTCCCAGTTTCAGGGCGGACACTCTAACCACAAGGCCACTGAGCTGGTCACAGTTCACAGACACGACCGGGCAAAGCCACCACAGGGCATGGGAACAGAACACAGGGGGAACACTAGGGCAGGGGCAGAGGCAGGCAGTGCTGTGCATGCAGTGCACATTGTGACATCTTCATAACTGCAGACAAGCATCACACTCCCTTGGGAGGTATGGCGAACTACCGGAGACGTTGTATACCCGTGTGTTTGTGTCCAGAAGGTCACATATGTCACAGTTCTGGGATATCAGGGTCAGAAACTGAACGAGTAATACTCATCGCTGACTGTAGTATATCCTGGCTGGCCTGCCCTTGAACAACTCACCGAAGCTCCACTTGACACATGAAGGATAGAGGGGTTTAGACATGATAACATTGGTCAAGTATCTGCTCAAGTCTAAATATCTCTGTCCTGCTGTCTCTCTTCAACCATGGGGTCCTGCTCAAGTAAGACGACTTGATCGGTGTGCGCATGCACGCGTGCATGCACGCATGCATGCATGCACGCATGCATGCAAACACACACACAGTTTAAAAGATTATCAGTCATGTGCTGAGAGTCACTTCCCTCCTCACTTGACCTCTCTCCTCTCCTCCCCTCCCCTCCCCTCAAGATATGGAGGAGAAGTTAGAACAGGTGGAAGGAGTGCAGACAGGAGGTGAAGAGGAGTGTCAAGCATGGACAGACTTTTAGACATTAAAGAAAACAAAGACAAGAGGAGAGGCGAGCGTGAGGAGGATAAAACAATCCAAGAGATGAGATGTGAGATGTGGGAGGATGAGGATGAGGATGAGGAGGAGGAGGAAGGAGGAGGGAGAGGAGGGAGAGGGAGAAAATGTAGGAGCAGAGGAGAAGAGGGAACGGAGGAGACCAGGAGTCACCGTGGAAGAAGGTGACAGACTGCTGGCACGACATGACCCTCTAATCTGTCACACGTCCACACAGACTCCTCAGAAACTCAGCGCTGCACAGGCTTCCTTGGGAGCCGTGTGTGTGTGTGTGTGTGTGTGTGTGTGTGTGTGTGTGTGTGTGTGTGTGTGTGTGTGTGTGCATGGTGTCTAAAGCAGAGATCCAGGGACTGGAACATACCTGTCAACAGGTTGCCCCCCCCGAATCCCTGATCACACCTTGGAATGTAAAAGCTGTCCACACGACCACGACCAAGCTGTACGCACGCGCACGCACGCACAGGTCGCACGCACAGGTCGCACGCACAGGTCGCACGCACGCACGCAGACACATACACACACACACACACGCACACGCACACGCACACGCACACGCACACGCACACGCACACGCACACGCACACACACGCACACGCACACGCACACGCACACGCACAGACACACACACACACACACACACACACACAAAGGGCAGGTAGCCCATAGTTCAATATCTTAGTTCAATTTTAGTATAATCTCAGTTTTCCACTTTGCCCGGCAAAATGACAGACAGAGAGAGAGAGAGAGAGAGAGAGAGAGAGAGAGAGGTGTTCTAGATCTCCTGCAGTCCCATGCAGCTCTTATCTCTCTCGTCCAGAGTACTTGTGTTGTATCTCCAGTCTAGGCTGGAGTTATCGGAGCTAACACCCAGTCTGAAAATGCAGACAGACAGACCCTCTCTAAACCACTTCAATCCAGTATACTTATAGTTGGCTGGGGTCCCCCAGGGCCATATACTAACTAGATGCTGCGCTCCTTTTTTCCTGTCTACATACACCAAATTGTCTTTGCCAAAATAGCTGATCTATACAAGCTCATAGTGCGTATATAAGCTATTTTCATTGAATGTTTGCCCAAAGGACTATTTGATTGATTGAATACTTATTACTCAGATATGTAAACAGCACGTGTTTTCAGCATTGCCCTACTCCAGTGTCAAACTGGTGCTGTATGAGTGTTTTCAGCATTGCCCTACTCCAGTGTCAAACTGGTGCTGTATGAGTGTTTTCAGCATTGCCCTACTGCAGTGTCAAACTGGTGCTGTATGAGTGTTTTCAGCATTGCCCTACTCCAGTGTCAAACTGGTGCTGTATGAGTGTTTTCAGCATTGCCCTACTCCAGTGTCAAACTGGTGCTGTATGAGTGTTTTCAGCATTGCCCTACTGCAGTGTCAAACTGGTGCTGTATGAGTGTTTTCAGCATTGCCCTACTGCAGTGTCAAACTGGTGCTGTATGAGTGTTTTCAGCATTGACCTACTGCAGTGTCAAACTGGTGCTGTATGAGTGTTTTCACCATTGACCTACTGCAGTGTCAAACTGGTGCTGTATGAGTGTTTTCACCATTGACCTACTGCAGTGTCAAACTGGTGCTGGTCACTGGGAGTTATTACAATTAGGTGCTTTTCCACTGCCTATATACTAGTTACCAGCAAGACGCCCTGAGGGCGAGACGCGCCGCCTGGGTGAGCGCTGGCACTTTGGCATGGGGGGTCAGATCAACATATGGAATGAATTCTGTACCGGCCATATATGGAGTGTGTCTTGAGTGTACAGGGTTTGATTAGGTCAGATCAACATATTGTTTTCGCTTCGGCTGTAGTAATTTCAGTTCCGCATTTCCTAATCACCTATACTCGCAGCAGGCATGTAGGAAGTGTCCATATTATTGCTCCATTGCATATATGGTCTGATACTAATATTGGTGATTATCGGTTGATAACATTCAAAGCGGGTTCCTACTACCCCCCCCCCCACACACACACACACACACACACACACACACTGTTTCTGCCTCTCTTCCTGACAGGAAGTTGGTGCTCATGTGGTGGGCCGTGTAGCGGGAGCACCTGGTAATGGGGGGGAGCGGGGGGGGGGGGGGGGCTGTTTCTTTTATCACAACAATGAAGTATTGTACGAAAGAAAGGCCATTATGCTCTCCGATACCGGACACTTACAGTCCATAGACGTTTATGAGTTGTGGAAGTGGACTAAGAAGTGACAATAGTGGGGCGGGAGTGAGGGCCGGGTAGGGTGGCCGTTATAGCATTAGAGCAGCCGGATGGGAACGATAAGGTTCCCAGTTCGATTCCGCGGGTTCCCCCAGAGTTAGCGTCGAAGTGTCCTTGAGCAAGACTCTGAAACTCTAATTAGCCATTGGGTAAGTCCCTCCCCAACCCGTCCTTATATCCAATAGGCACGTTAGCAGTGAGGAGACAGGGCAAGCTGTCCTTCTCTCCCATTGTGATGCATGTTAATTGTCAAATGACGAGATTTCTCCATATAAATAATCGATCATTACAGTAGAAAAAGAGCTCCAAAATGTAGGCTATATGAACTATATAAATGCACCATTACCATTTACCAATTAGCTGCTGTAACTTTGGCAGCGGCTTTGTCCATAGTAAAAGTATCAATGCAGACATAGAGTACTCTGTGACGAGTAAAAGTCCAAAGTGTTGGCCCTCAAAATGTAGCCTATGGGTTCCTAGCCTGGTTTATTAACCAGGCTAATGGGTTCCAGCCTGAATTGCTGCATTACGTGATTCTGAATTGTCACTCGCTACTCAGTCTGTACAGAGGCTGCTTGACTCGCATCTCATAACGTCAATTGTTACATAGCCACGTTGTTGCTGATACTGTACGTCATCAGCCAGCGCCAGCGACACTCTGTCCATGCTTCTCACTGGTGAAAATAAATTGCGCCGTTCGAGACTTGAGAGAAACATAGTAAAAAGTAAGCGATTCAGTAGTCCGCTGTCATTCAGTATAACACTGTAAATCCCTGGAACATGTGACGCGTTTAAACCTAAACACCATGTGTGTAATAATAAAATGCCAAATGTTTATTAATGGTCATAAAATACAGTAGAACACGAGTTCACTCAAACACCTCACGAGAACACCTAGTGTTCAAATTTACAAATTTCAACTCAGTTACAAAACACCTATATGACTGACTTTGATTGTAAAAACTAAACACGTTTATGTGTTTAAAAAGTGTTACAGGCGATTAAACATGTTCTTCTGTTTATAATCTAAACACACTGTGACACGTTTAAAAAGTGTTATAAATATGTGTTTAAAACAGTTTATAACCTAAACACTTGGGTTTAGTGTGTAGTAGCCTTATATGTGGGGTCAGTTTAGTGAATGATGGGGACGTTGCAGGACAGCAGCAGTAACTGTGCAGTGCGCATTGATACGATGTCAAACTGGTGCCCGCCTACCTTGGAGATAGGAGCCTTTCCAGACTGTAGTAGCAAGGGACAATTCAGAATCACAGAACACAGTGATTCAGGCTGGAACCCAGGCTACTCAAAATGTACTTAAAGTAGCAAAATAAAAGTAGCCTACTCATTCATGCACAATGTCCCATTTCAAGTTTTCAAATGCATACAAATATTTTGAAAATAGCAGTTCTACACAAGCTCACAATGCATCGCAATTGCAACCTATTGTGAGCTTGTAGATCTGCTATTTTCAAATGGCCGAAATGTGTATAGGGCTGAAGTTGTTAATGTATGTTTTGTAATCCTACTATAAATGCACCACGTCTCTGTAGGCCTACGTGTGTGTGTGTATGTGTATGTGTGTGTGTGTGTGTGTGTGTGTGTGTGTGTGTGTGTGTGTGTGTGTGTGTGTGTGTGTGTGTGTGTGTGTGTGTGTGTGTGTGTGTGTGTGTGTGACCAAAAGGACACAGACAGAGAGACAGTTTGACTGAATTGCTGGATTACTACAATGACTGTAAGAGTTGCCGAGCGGTCAAGGCTCCAAGAATAGGCGAACAGCCCATTATGACGGATTGTCACAGCCCGGGTCTGAGGCAAAACAAAATACTGCAAAAATAATACTGGCCACAATACACTTTCAAAAACCAAAAGTAAGAAATAAACGCTTGATAACAAAGACAAAAACAACAAACCAAGAACTAAAGACACTGAAAACAGGCTATATGCCTTCTCTGAAGACCCTGGCAGCTCTCCCTTGGTGTTGTCTCGTTGCTGTCTCAAGCCAACTGAGCAATCTCTCCTCAACATGTCCAGCCTCCCTTATATACCAGGTGAGACCCACCCACAATGATTAGTAATTGGACCATCTACTCAAACAAGGTGAAACATAACCCATGAGATAGACTCACTATACAATTACACATTTCCTTAACAGACTCTGAATTAGAATTAGGCAACATAGATAAGGGTATATGATGCTATACACATAGCCACACCTCCAAGGAGCTTGATGACCGTCCATTAATGGAAGCAGTTGTGCAGTGTGTGTTTGTCATGATCAGTTTTATATTGTGGAGTCTTCTAGTGTCTATAGGGCCATAATGCTTTGGTGCACTCACCCCACCTTGTGCAGAGCTGTCTTACTGAGACAACATGTCGTCCAGGAGGAAGTGAGACCAGTGTCCATGACATCACTGGCAAATATCTACAAACGCACATAAAAACCCCATGCAGCGAAGTGTTTCTTGTCTCCCAAACATCATTAAATAAGATCTGGTTGCAAACGGGGTGATGTGGCCCTTTAAGTGTGTGTGTGTGTATGTGAATGGGAGATGAATCATTCAGTTCCACACAGGGTACATGATATACGATCTGGCTTGCGTGCGTGCGTGCGTGTGTGCGTGCGTGCGTGGCGTCCTGTGGGAGCAAGGGGCCGTGCGGTGTGGGGGTCTGAAGGCGTCGGGCGGGCGGTGAGCTTAAACCAGCCCAGAATAATACAGCACTTCCTCCTATTCTCTGTGTCGTGTCCACACACGCACACACACACACACACACACACACACACACACACACACACACACACACACAAGAACAAGACAAACTCCGGTCATGTTCTCCTGTTCCAGCAGGATTTCCGAGTTACAGCCCGGCGTACACCCAGATATTACACTGCCCAGACACACACACACTCACATGCGAGAGTGCATGCACGCGTGCGCGCGCACACATACACACACACACACACACACACACACACACACACACACACACACACACACACACACACACATATTTGTCTCAGAGGAGACAGAGAGTGTTTCCTGTCATACGATGACCCGGCTTGTCCACGCCGACCCCTGACACTAATAAAGGACCTGTGATATCACACACAAACACACACACACACACACACACACGCACGCACACACGCACACACACAGGAAATTGTGAACTGCGTATTGTACTACAGAATTGTTTTGGTCTCTTGGCCTCTAATGCTGTCCAGTGATATTACAATAAACGACACCGCGAAATCCTCGGTATATCGGGTTTAGTTTAACTGTACAAATGTAACTAAATAAGGGTCCATTTGGTTGAGCAACCAATTAAATTGAGTTAATTTGAGTTCAACACTTTCTTTCTTTCTTTCTGGACCAGCTCAAACCAATATTATTAATGAACGAATATAAAAGAATACATATAACACATTATTGTTTGCTGTGTTGCTTTTCGACGTGCACGCTGTGTGTTTTTCTGAACATGCCAAGTATTGCGAGAAACCCACAGTTTCCTGTCTGGCTACCAAATCTTGCGATACCTCCGAGACAGAAACAATACCTGCTGCTGTTTAGATGCCTCAATAAAATGATGTACTGTGCACAGCGAAAAGCAAGTTATGTCTCCTTTTATATCCCTGAACCGATTATATGACCAAGGTCTCAATTGTTCATAAATAGTGTTTGTTCATGAGCTCGTCCGGCCGGCTCCATTCAATGACATGTATTTCATCAAACTTCCGGTGCGAGGTTTGCCGCCACCGATGGATGACTGTCTTCATGGTGCTTCCCCGGTGCCTGCACGTGACTTCACGTCTCTTCCTTCTCATCTGTTCCTATAGATTGAGCCTAAAACATGATGTGACACGGTGTTCGTTCATGCTTTTAGCCCGGCGCATTCAATTTAGGCCCAAAATGGGCAGAGCCCTGCACCACTTTTCCAACCCAGAAGAACGGGGAGGTGAAATGGGAGTATGCGCTGGGTCACGGTGAGCAATTCCGGTGCCGTCTCCATTATTTATAACTCTATGGCACAGAGCCTATATTCCATGAGATGTGTCCCTTTAGCCAAATTACAATACCCAAAATCTCGGCCACTCGCTCACTCAAACGTCGGTCACTCCAGTATGGTGGTGTTACGGTGAAATTGGTGACCTGCTGAAATATGTGACAGTCGTGTAGACAATCATATAAAGTTATTTTTATTAGCAGAGTTCAACCTATAGTGGAAGTTAGGCCACGTATTTAAAGACCTGCATGTAAGTTATGTGAAGTCCACAAGATGGTCACATATTTCGGCAGGTTACCAATTCCACCGTAACACCGCCATGAGTGTGAGTGAGCGAGTGGCTGAGATTTTGGGCATTGGAATTTGGCTAAGACGAGTCAATGGCATGCCAGCAAATAATGTGTGCTCCTGCAGTGATGTCATCAGAAGGACATTCATTGCATGACACAAAGCATATGAAAAGTAGCACCAATTCAAAACAAATCATTACTACCAAAATATCCAGAGAACCACGGACACGGAAGGGGGGGGTCTCTCTTGGGGAATCAACCGAAGGCTGCATGGGCAAGAAACACAGATCAGATGTACAGTATTAAACCGTGGCGGAATTCGGTATTTCAAGCAAGCGGTCGAAGAGTCCTATAATATTTTGTATGCTCTGTGTATAGTTCTTACCAAGCCCTGCCTGCACCCTGTTAGCCTATCGGTGGTTCCCAGGGCAGGGGAGTCTGGGAAAAGCACCGTGGAGCACAGCCAACATCAGCATTACACATGTTATTGTTCTCCTCTTTCTATGCTCCCTTCATCCATCCATCTCTCTCTCTCTCTCTCTCTCTCTCTCTCTCTCTCCTCCAAACACACTCCTCTCCCTCTACCTGCCATCTCTCTCTCTCTCTCTCTCTCTCTCTCTCTCTCTCCTCCAAACACACTCCTCTCCCTCTACCTGCCATCTCTCTCTCTCTCTCTCTCTCTCTCTCCTCCAAACACACTCCTCTCCCTCTACCTGCCATCTCTCTCTCTCTCTCTCTCTCTCTCTCTCTCTCTCTCCTCCAAACACACTCCTCTCCCTCTACCTGACATCTCTCTCTCTCTATCTCTGGCTGAGTCAGAAGAACAAAACAGAGGGAACTGGGAACATAGACCCAGTGCAGGTACGGAAGGACTGGTGGCAGTGTGCCTTAGGGTGCAGTTTTCCTACCACAAATGTGGACAATGGCCTTTTCTGGGCTCAGGGAGACATGCTGTGTGTGGTGTGATGTCTTCTTCTAACCTCTTACACAATGAGTAGTGCATAAGCAACTGAAACTGTGACATGACTTCTGTATTGCAGTGTTTTTAATAAAGGTGCTTTAAAAGGTCAAAAAAGGTCTCTCTCTCTCTCTCTCTCCTCCAAACAAACCCCTCTCCCTCTGCCTGCTTTCCAGAGTTGTCCATAATCGACGCAGAAAGCGCCAAGCAACGGCGGGGGAGAGAAATTTCTTGCGTTCAGTCGGTGCCTTACGTCGTCCGGTAGATTGGGAACATCGCCTAATCCAATGCAACGCAACAATGCAACTCACGCAGTCGGAGAACAGTACCCCTGGCGACCTTTGGCAGCAGAGAGCAGAAAAGATTTCCTCCTCTGCTCCTAGCCTCTTTCTGAAAGAGGAAGCCACTTCCGCCGGCACCTTGAATTGTAAATGTAAACCTAGACGTAAACATGGAACGGCATGGATAGAAGCACAGATTTCAAACTCGTCTGTGACGTTCTGCCTGCATCGCTAGGCCCTCCTCCGTCACAATGGGTAGCAGACCAGTGGTGAGACAAGGCAGGAAACAAGACAAGACAGCAAACAAGGCAGACAGGAAAGCACAGGGCATGACTACAAAATAAGATGCACTGTACTGGGAAATCGACAAACGATACTAGCTCAACACAAGACTGAAAACAGAACAAGAATACAAGTAAAGGTCCCAAAACGAATAAACACATACAAAGTGCAAGGGCGGACCGTGACAAAGGACAATAGCAGGTTCTTCGCATTGGAGTTTCCCAGAAGCCACCCTCTGATTGTCTTTTCCAGTGAGCATATCCTAGGCAGTTAAATACTTTATCCGTTTTATATGTTGGCTATTCAAAAAATAGCAGATCTTTACAATCTCACTTCGTGCCATGATGAGAGCTTGTAGCTTGGAACATGATTGATTGATTGATTGATTGATTCTTTTCCCCTTTTTTACATACATCTTCTCTTATGGGGGTCCATGGCACAAAACTTTTAATCAGATGGAGGTCCACGGCCAAATACAATTTGGGGGTCCTTGACATAATTTGAGAACCCGTTCCTGGGCCACTTTAGACGCACTGGCCCCCTGCCCTGATGAATTCTCCCAGGCAGAACATCTTGTGACCCACTGGTTGAAAGACATCGCCATTAAGGATTATAGTTGTAATTGATTTTGAAGGAGGTTCGGGGCTTTACCAGTAAGAATGCTTGGGATGACAAGAATTCCCTGCCTTCGTCTGGGAACGACGGGGACACACCCACACACACACAAGATGCACGAGGACGGTGAAATGCATGCCATGCTTGAGTACGTGTGCCCATATACACAGACGCGCATGCACAAGCGCGCACGCATGCACACGCACGCGCACGCACACACGCATACACACACGCACGCACTCACACACACACACACACACACACACACACACACACACACACACACACACAAGCAGTGCCTCGTGACAGTGTGTTTGAACTTTGAAAAGCACCCACAGCTGCATCAATTAAGTTTCAGACGACATGCTGCACGTGACGTGTTACTTTACATAGCCTATTGTCAACACAATGGTTAAAGGTGCAGTGAGTGTGATGTTTTCTTGTTAAAAAACGAGATTTACACAGCTTTATATTCTGATAGTCATGCCATAGAGTGTTTGTCCACTAACACAGGTCTCGCTGTCTCTCCAGCTCTTTAGTAAACTGAAAGTATAAATGTTTCGGTGAGGATACCAATTTCATCCAATCGGGAGAGAGAACTCATACAGGAGAACACGGGATAAACAATTGCATTTAGAAGTGAAGGAACAGGCCCGGGCAGTTAGCTAAACCGTCTGGGCACCTAGGCTGCTGAGCCAGTTAGCTAAACCGTCTGGGCACCTAGGCTGCTGAGCCAGTTAGCTAAACCGTCTGGGCACCTAGGCTGCTGAGCCAGTTAGCTAAACCGTCTGGGCACCTATAGGCTGCTGAGCCAGTTAGCTAAACCGTCTGGGCACCTAGGCTGCTGAGCCAGTTAGCTAAACCGTCTGGGCACCTAGGCTGCTGAGCCAGTTAGCTAAACCGTCTGGGCACCTAGGCTGCTGAGCCAGTTAGCTAAACCGTCTGGGCACCTAGGCTGCTGAGCCAGTTAGCTAAACCGTCTGGGCACCTAGGCTGCTGAGCCAGTTAGCTAAACCGTCTGGGCACCTAGGCTGCTGAGCCAGTTAGCTAAACCGTCTGGGCACCTATGGCTGCTGAGCCAGTTAGCTAAACCGTCTGGGCACCTAGGCTGCTGAGCCAGTTAGCTAAACCGTCTGGGCACCTAGGCTGCTACAAAAAAGAAGTGATGGAACAAAGAAACGAGCAGACAAAAATGGAACTGGAACGCTGATAAACGGGTAGGCTACTGTCTCGAATGAAATTGGCCTCATCCCCTCCCCATATTTCTGAGGGCGTAGACGTTTGCCCAAGACCTAAACTATTTGTTTCATAATTTATGGAATTTTTATT
Organism: Protomyctophum parallelum; assembly: GCF_964188405.1. Lineage (NCBI taxonomy): Eukaryota > Metazoa > Chordata > Actinopteri > Myctophiformes > Myctophidae > Protomyctophum > Protomyctophum parallelum. Next base: position 7,729,568 of record NC_139717.1, read on the forward strand.
TTATTTCGTCATGATATATTACTGGGGAAAATCCTTGAATTTGTTTTGAATTCATGATTTGTTTTAGTTTTTTTTTTTTCCTTTTTGGGGATTTTTTTTTTTTAATAATAATAATAAAATAACATGTGGGAAATTAAAAAAATGAAGGGACCCATGAACATGTCTCTGCGACCCACAGATGGGTCCCGACCCAGTGTTTGGGAACCAGTGCTTTAGAGTAAGCCTATAAGAAGGGTGCAATATAAACGTTAGTTTCTCACCGCGTTTGGACTTGTACATATTACGTAATACAGTAGCCTAATAAACATGTTGGTCTTCTTGTATACTCTTGCCTCTTGCGAAATCCAGGAAATAGTCTGAAAGCCTGACAAAAGCAGGGGAGTTCTCATCATTGCACTACGGACAGCTGTAATTAGAACAATAAGTGATTTGTGTCTGGGTAGCTCAGTCGGTAGAGCACTTGCCTTTTGACTGCAAGGTCATGGGTTCGATCGCGAGCACCGCCAACTCAGCGTATGAGGAGCACGGCTTGAAGTCGTGCAGTAAGTACTGGGAGCTGATGGAAGGTGTCCATCTCCCAGAGGTCTATAGCGCATTGAAACAGAGATAGACTCCCACACCAAGGCTGATAGCGACAATAAGCTGATTTACTTACTTAATTGGAACAGGTATAACTTATTGAGCTGTTCACACAGCTGCCATTTTATTCTTATTTAAAGGAATAGTTCACCCCAGAAAATTACTTATTTTCCTCCTTGTATACAGACTGTCAATCAAAGTGCCCTTTTCCTGCCCTACATCCGTGGCCCTTTTCATGTTTACATGGTAATGAGGTGTCAAATGGCATGAGGAACCCCCACCCAAAAATCTGGCACACAAAAATCTGCCCCCTCAGTGCACGGCCCTGCCACTATCCCTACCCCAGTGGAGGGGTCAGGACCTCCAGGAGGGTCTCCAAATTATTTTTGGGGGGGATCCCCAGATGATTTCATCAACTAAAACTATGACGAAAAATGTTCATCGACTACCTTTTTCCACTGACAAAAACTAAATGGAAACTAAATTAAAACTAAGCTATGATGACTAATACTAAGACTAAATAAATATATTGACAATTTCATCAAAAAATAAAAACTAGACTAAAATGGACTAGTGCACAAGAGATCCAGTATGAGTAAAATGCACAAGTCATTTTACACGTACTACTTACATCTACAAGCTCGAGCTTGTAGATCTGCTATTTGCTTGCTGCTATTACAAAATACAAAGCACAAGTGCTTAGTATTGACACATTAGATTATTTGCATTGCAAAATGATTTGATACCGATTATTTGGTACGATATCATATGATATATGATTTCAAAACGATACGATATGATATGTTGAATTTCCATTTCGATATACTTGAAATTAAAATCGATTTTTCGATGCAGTTACTATATCGTTACACCCCTATAGTTAACGACTAAGTTCACCTAATTCCCCAGGGGCCAAATCTTATCTGCAGAATTTCTTTGTTTTTATTTTTTTATTTTTGGACGCTATAACAATAAAGAGGGACCTGAAGAATGAAGAACACAGCAGGACAGCATGAAAGAGAAGTGAGAATGGAGCAGGGCTCTGCCAACAAGTGGCTGCTGACAACTCTATCTGCAACTCTCAACTATACAGAGGAGTGGGGAATGGTAGAGATGGAGTGTGTGCGTGTGTGCCTGCCTACATGTGTGCCTGCCTCTGTGTGTGTGTATGTGTGTGTGTGTGTGTGTGTGTGTCTGGATCCTCTCACACGACGATTGGGTTTCAGCATTGCTGGGAACTGTGGGAATGGCACGCACGCACGCACGCACGCACGCACGCACGCACGCACGCACGCACGCACGCACGCACGCACGCACGCACGCACGCACGCACGCACGAACGCACACACACACACACACACACACACACACACACAACACAGACGTCCATTGCAGCACATGGCCATGGTGGGAATTGATTCTCTGGCAGTCTGCCTCTCTGCAAGGGATGCATTTTACAGAGAAGGATCTTTCACACCCACACACACACACACACACACACACACACACAAGTGTGTGTGGGTGCGTGCGTGCATGCATAGTTGTATACGTGTGTGCGTGAATGAGAGACCTGCGGCCATACAGGGTATATGTTGACTAAACTGCGGTTGGTGTGGCTTTGTTGTTGACTTCAGAGCTGTCAATCACAATGGAGGCATAATTGGGTAAACCAACAGCAGGGTGTCTATTCACATGTCTGACAGAACAGAGGCCATGCACACACGCACGCACGCGGCACACGGCACACGCACACGCACACACAAAGAGCAGAGTGCAAGGAATGCAACGATGCAAGGAACACTATAGTACCTCTCATCGGGAACAGTGTGTGTCTTGCTCAAGGACACTTCCACACTCAGCCAGGAGGAGCTGGGTATTGAACCACGAACCATCTGATGACTCCTGAGCCACTGCACACAAACCCAGAATGACTGACAGAGAGAGAGAGAGAGAGAGAGGTATGCACAGTTTTTATAGTTTCCCCCATAGTTACAATGTAACACAGCTCTGTTTACACTTTTATGTATAGTATATGCGCAGACACACCTTCCAACCAATCAAACTACTCATTCCATCCTCGTCCGCCATGCTAATTTGCCCAGTCAACATTTTTATCCACACTATTCAGTATTTAATTCCGACGTCATTTTGTAGTGCTACGTTACGTCCGGGTCCAAGTGGCACCAGCTCCCGTCCGCATCTCATTGTAAATTTAATATCTAAACGCGTGAATCTTTTTACAGTGACGTTATTTTTCAGAAAGGAAGCCATTGAGGGTTAAAATGGGTCTTAATGCTTCCAACTCGAGTGGAATTATTAATGTTTTGTACAAGTGTCCATGACAACAAAAATATATGATGTGGAGACAATAAAGACTATTATTATCATTATTATTGAAGGTGGCAACAGTCCATTTGATCGGTAAAATATTTCTGGGGTACTATATTTAGAATGTGTGCAGGCTTGAGTATGTTGAATCTAGTTTGCATTATGAGGATTTATTTGACACAATAAAATAAAATGGCGATAGTATTCCATGTTGGGCAGACGGCCTGTCACAGTCAGATTTGGGAGAGCAGCGCAGCTTTGTTGTTGCGAGGAAAGCGGTAAAATTAGACTTTCGTGGTTGTTTTCGTCTCAGATTTAGTCAGACGGAGCGTCACAGTATAACTCCATGGGGACACAAAAGCGACACAAAAGTAGGACCCGGAAGTATCTCAGGAGGGGGCGCTCGATCACGTCACAGCTAAAATACTGAATAGGTGCCTGCTCCCTATGACACTTATCCATTGGCTCAGTGGCGTGCACAGACATTTAGAGGGGCAGGTGCTCAAGTGAAAAAAAAGGGCAACTTGTGCAGCGCATTTTGGTGCTTAAGCTATTTTTCTTTAATCGAAGAACCACTGACATAGAAACATATAGCTTTAGATTGTGGGGACCTAAATAATATAGTAGAAGCGTTTTTTTTATCAAGATTTGATCAATGTCACCGCATGGTCCACACACTACAAATTAAGAATAAAAAAAGAACTTCCTTTTTTTTTTCTTTTCTTTTTTTTTAAGAGCAAAATTGCCAAAAGGGCAGGGGGTGCTCTAGCACCCCCTAGTGTCTATCTGTGCACGCCACTGCAGATCCTCCATTCACTTACAATGGCCCGACTATTTTTCATCCTCACTCAATCTGCGTCATCATTTTGATCACTATACTCTCTAAAAAGTATTAGATTCTTCTTCTTATTATTATTATTAGGGGTCAAGCCCGAAGATGCGACCCACCATTTTTTTTTTGGTCGCTTTATTTTTTTGCGTCCTACATTGTGTTTTTGATTGAGGGCCCAGTCCTAAATATTCAGCTATAGATTTTCGTTTTATACTTATTTAAAAACATTTTCAAACAACATTGCCAAAAAAAAAAGAAGCAAAAAATATATAATTATGTCTATTCAAAACGAAATTCTAAGATATTTTTTTTCAGTAGGCTAATGTCATCAAGAAATCGAAGACAATTTAAACAAATCTAAAGAAATTACATATAGTGAGTGAGTTGTGAGCTTGTAAATCTGCTATGTTCACTATAGCGTGGGTCCCTGCAGGCAAAGTCTCATTTATTTTTTGGGTCTTGAGCTAAAAATGAAAGAACTGGATAAAGTATGGAACCAAAAACGGTTCCGTTTGCACTCTGCACCATCGGGGAACAGGGATGGATTGTGCAGCCTGTGTGTGTGTGTGTGTGTGTGTGTGTGTGTGTGTAGTGCAGCCTAAAGGCAATTAGCTTATATAATAACGCTTAAAACGTGGCCTCATTCCCATGCATGCACTCGCCCGTACTCCGCCCTCAGTCGGCGAACGGAGGCGCGCGACTGCTCGTGCTCGTCCCGTGTGTGTGTGCGTGTGCGTGTGCGTGTGTGTGTGTGTGTCTCGTGTCAGCGGATCGCGCTCCTCCTATAAACAGTTTCTCACGGCGCTGCTTCACGCGGCCGGCGGCTGTGTTCAAACAACAAACGTTTAGCCGCCACACACACACGCACGCACACACACACACACACACACACACACACACACACACACACACACACGCACACACGACGGCGGCGGCCAGACAGACCGTATTATCTGGGGAACGGCCGAACGGGGAGCAGCCCTACTCCACCGAGACGAGAAGAAATCTAAGGCCCGCCTGCCTGAGTGTGTGAGGGTGTGTGTGTGTGTGTGTGTGTGTGTGTGTGTGTGTGTGTGTGTGTGTGTGTGTGTGTGTGTGTGTGTGTGACTGTGTGTGTGTTGTCCTCGAGGGTCCGTGGGAAAGCTGCAGAGGGGAGGGAGGGAAGCACTGAGCTCAGACTGCAGACAAACAATCTACCTGTCCCGAACTGTCACGGACTCGACTACTATAGGCTAATATGACTATATGAGTCATGTATTATTAATATTAAAGAAACACTTAATACGAGCAAAAACAACACACAATTACAACAAACTCTTTTTCGCCCCGCCTGTTCAATTCATGCCAGACTCAGACAGTTTAAATCCCACTCAAGGGTAGAGCTTTGAAGTAGGTTAAGCTATATGACAGCTAACATTTTCTTTTTTCACAAGTTGTGGGATTTATAACTCGATTTCCCAGAATGAAGCAACCTGTAACCAGTTGGACGTTTTAGGGGAGTTGTTAGGGCTTTCCATAATAGCCTACTAATAGGCTTCTGTCATATGATAAGAGCACACATATAGGGGCCTATACATGGCATGCATTATTAAAACTAAGAAATCCACAAAAGGCAATAATTCATAAGAAAAGGGTTTTTTGTCGATTGTATTGCTGTATTGTTGTATTGTTCTTCATGCTTTGGCAATGTAAACGTATGTTTTCTCATGCCAATAAAGCCCTTTGAATTGAATTGAATTGATTGTCAAGTGCAACAAACACTCCCACGTCTCTTTTATGTAAAACAAAACAAAAACAGCAAAAAAAGCACGACTGTTTTTATTTATTTATTACCATATTATCAGGGTGCAATTGGCCTAAAATTAAACAAACAAACACACAAAAACAATGATAAAGGTATACCGTAGACACACCCTGAAGGCTTCGACGTCCCCCGGCCGCGTCCTGTCCTAGTGTCCTAGTGTCCGTTGTCCTCCTCCCAGTCCCAGCCCCAAACACTTGAGCGTGATGAGGCACTCAGCAGTGAGGAGGAGGAGGAGGGCTGTCTTCAGGTCCATCATGGTCAGCATGTCGAGCTGGAGGATTCCCCTGCACAGCCTGTTGGATGCACCGCTTCACCATCCACACCCACCCCGCCGGGCAGCCACGTAGCAGCGGCCACACGGCACACGGCCCACGGCCCACACCGACTCGCCGACAACAGGTGGACGAACATGATGAGGGGGACATCTTTTTATTTATTTTTTTGTGGTTCCGAAAAAAAGTTTAGACATATAAAGATAGGAGGACTATTCAGGGGTCTCTAGACTCTAAACCACAGCAATCCACTGGCAGACAGAAGACAGTCGCGATCCAGCCTCCAGCTGCTTTCGTTTAGTTTGGTTTTGGGGACTGACTGACTGAATGACAGACTGACTGAGCCCCGGCCCGAGAGACTCGAGAAACGTTCATACCTGGCTGTGCCCAGCTATAGGGAGCGAGAGGCAGCGCGCCGCCAGCCCGCCTCGCTCGGACGCACCATCCCTGCAGGGAGCGAGAGGCAACGCGCCGCCAGCCCGCCTCGGACGCACCATGAAGCGGCCGTGTGACGAGAGCAGCTCCTCGGAGAGCGACATGGAGGAGACGATCGATGTGGGGAGCGAAAGCATCTATCCGGGGTTAGTAAGACTCTACAGACTAGGCCTACAACAGGTTTAAAATGTGCAGAACTTTTCACTGTGTAGGACTGGGACACGTTAAAGGACATGACGTGAAGACAAAAAAATAAGTGGGGGAAAAAAAGCTATAAATGCTGCACAGTTTGTTTTAGTTTCATTCTGTTCACACATTAGGCTGTGGAAAATTGGGATGCGATTCTATACGTCTGTGTGGTCATATGTTCCATATGCATAAACACTGTTGATATTTGTAAAATAAGTTTATATGGCGTGTCTCCCATGCACTCCCAGGCACATAAAACGGTCGTTTATAAGATGTGGATCTCCTACCACCACCACACAAGTTATGGCGAGGAAAAAACGAAGAGGGGTAAATATTTTGCCATCACTAGAAATACAGACAGTCTGGTAAAATCCTAATTCATGTAATCATACACTTTACACACATAAGGTGAGAAATAATAATAAATGACTGGAATGTGTAAGACAAAACAAAACAAGCTTCTTATTATCACACCTCCAAACATAAGTTAAAGGTGGTGTATGTTTTGTTAAAAAGTTAAGTTGTGTTGGTTCAGTAACAGGAATCTCCTAAACCTCATGGTATTAAAACCGAAAATACTACAAAGCCTACATTTTTAGGTCGGGATATCAATTTTATGCAAACCTGGAAAGATAATCCGAATAAGATTTATGAGCTTCAATTTTAGTGTTCCAGTTCAAAATGGTTGTGCTATTTTTTTTTAAATCTTTCCATCACTTCCAATTCCACTTGTTTATCCTGAATGAATACAATTTGTATCCAACCTGAACATACATTTGTTTAGTAAAAATTGAGCTGAAGAGACGGGGAGACCCCAGTTACTGAACAAACTAATGTCTTAGAACAAATCAATACCTACAAACCTTTAAGATATTATCCCAAGTAACACATTGATATGATGATCCTATCTGAAACATTCCACTATTAAATACTATAGCAATGAGCATCTTGTAAATGCTTTTAGGGATACAATTTGAAGTCATTTTCCCCTGTTGGTCAATAAAGTGCCTTCTTCTTACACACTTGTCTGTCAGATAATCGAGAAGAGACGCAGAGACCGGATCAACAGCAGCCTTTCAGAGTTAAGGAGACTCGTCCCCACTGCGTTTGAGAAACAGGTGATAATGTTTTCCTTTCCACTCTCTGTTGTTTGCTTCTGCATCATCTTTACTACCGTACATTATTGTTAAACATCTGCATCAGGTCTACACAATTAGAGAATGAAAGTTATTTTGAGTTAATTTTGTAATTGAGTTTGCCTGTTGTCTCTCCTATGGTACCAACATCAACACCTGCATGGAATTGTGGACAGAATCTTATCCGACAACAAAATATTCTAACTTTTGGGTCTGAGTAGGCTAAATCTCATCAAATGGTGGTCCGTGGCTCAAATGCCAAATAATGGGCCTTGATATGAGAAAGGCTTTACTATTTTGATCTGTTCTGCCCAGGGCCAGGGGCATCATTTGGGGTCTCAGGGGATGGCAATTGCCACCCCCTAGTGTTCGCATTTAACCCCCGTTATGTTACCGGTATGTAGCCTTACCTAACATTTTTTTATTTTATTTTTTAGATTAATCTGATTTAAGGTAAAAGTATCAATACTGCAAATACTCTGTAACAGTCGTCCGGAATTCAAAATGTACTTGAGTAAAAGTACAATAGTATTGGCATCAAAATATGTACTTTAAAGTACCAAAAGCAATAGTAGTCAATGTCACATTTCAAGTTTTCAAAAGCATAAAAAACGTCATAAAAAGGATATTACAAGCCCTAGAAGCGGCTATTTCCAAAAGGCCGAAATGTGTATAATAATATACGGTAATATATGGTGGTTAATATGTTTTTTGTAATAATAGTAATCAAAATCTATAAAGTGCATTTACCTTTATCGCTTTACAATGATTGTGCATTACATTCACCCACACATTCATACACCGATGGGGGCGGAGGAAACCATGAGATGAGCACCAACCTGCTCATCGGGAGCAATTAGGGGTTCAGCAGCTTGCTCAAGGACACTTGGACACTGACTCTGGCGGAGATGGAGCTGAGTGCATCTCAATGCAGGCCCATTCATCTACATGTGATACGTGTTTACTTGTCTTGCATTAACTAATACATTATTTAGCCGCTTTCAAACTCATCTTTGGGGGGGGGGGGGCTGACCTGAGATCAGATTCATACGAGGTTTCCACTGGACACACACTGGTCTGATTATATTAAGTAGCTACAAGCTTGTCGATTGGCTATTTCAGGAAAAAGAAAAAAAAAGGACTCAACGTAAATGGTCACTTATTTTTGCAACATTCTAGTTTTAACTGAAATGACAACCTGCTGCTCCATCCTGTATACTGTTGTGTTTTCCGTTCTCTTTGAGATAGTAAAGATTAAGAAAAGTATAATCTACGACAAGAACCCTGTATTGTTTCACGGTTGGACTGCCCTGCATGGTCTAAAACTGGAGCATTGACCTTTCTCCATCAGGGTTCAGCTAAACTGGAGAAAGCAGAGATCCTCCAGATGACTGTGGATCATCTGAAGATGCTGCAGGCGACAGGAGGCAAAGGTAACCTCACAATGGATCCCCATGTCATTCACACCTGTGAAGTGTTTCCAGTTGTTCAGTGGCGTGCACAGATAGACACTAGGGGGTGCTAGAGCACCCCCTGCCCTTTTGGCAATGTGCTCTTAAAAAAATAAAAGAATTCTACTATATTATTTAGGCCCCCACAATCTAAAGCTATGTTTCTAAGTCAGTGGTTCTTCGATTTAAAAGAAAATAGCTAAAGCATACCATAATGCTAACACCAAAATGGGTTACCGCCCCAAAATGGGTTAAGGCAACCAGCCGGTTCAACGCGCTGCACAAGGTGCCCTTTTTTCATTTGAGCACCTGCCCCTCTAAATGTCTGTTCACACCACTGCAGTTTTTTTTTTTGTTCTATGGCACATCTGTAGTGCCAAGCAGCTCTGCCTGAAGCTCAGAAGCCTAGGCCCTCATTTATCAACCATGCGTACGCCAAAATATGGGCGCACGCCGAAAATACCGACATTTTACATTTCCGGCAATGCTTGAAATTGAACGTGACAACGTTCAAAACCTACGTCTGCTCGGCAGCTGTCGTACACTTTGTCCTCACCTGTTTTTCTGTCCTAGAACAGCGGAGCAGCATTGTCTGACCAGCTGAGAGGCTGCCAAAGGCATCGAAACATATGTATTCACTCCTAAAATGTTAATATAAAACTGTATTATGGGCTACATGTAAAAAAAAAAAAGAAAAGGAAAAGTAAAAAGGAATAGACTTACAAGATGTGTCTTTGTGTCATATGAAATTTGTAGGAGCTTTCCAACTTTACAATTAAAATTGTGCTTGATTTAAGCCATTTAAACAGTGTTTTGCATGAGCGCATACATGCGAGGATTTGGGCTGTCTGTGCTGGAATATTTCCATGACGTTGGAAAGTAGCCATAGTGCAATGCAGCTGCGGAGAGTCCCAACGTGGTATAGCCTATACTGTAGCCTAATCTACAGCAGGCCGATGTCTTTCTGGAGTTACGGTATATGTGCAATATAATAAACCTGACGCGTCGCTCGAATGCCAAATGTACCGTTCCAGGCTGCCAGCGCAAGTGGGAACTGCATCGGAGATATAGGTATATTACCCAGCCAGCCCACCACCAGCCACACATGAGGCTATATACGGTTTTGGCTGCACATTCATATAATGACAGTTGACAGCCCGGCCACTGCAGTGACTAACGACTGCGAGGCAATCTAAATAGACTGTCGAACGTGCATGGTCACTTGGTCAGTTGGTCACGGACGGACCACTGTGATAGAGAGAGACAGTTGCTTGCAAATAGCGATATGTGCGTGCGTGCGTGCGGGGGGTGAGGCGGGCAGCAAGGGAAGCGAAGCGAGAGGAGAAACAGACAGCTTTATTTAATGTGTCATGTAGGTGCGTGCGTGCATGACAGCAAGGCAAGCGAGGTGAGAGGGAAACAGACAGGGACCGAACACCTGCATGAATTAAATAAAGTTGTAGGCCTACCCTGTGACAGGGTAGGCCTACAACTTTATTTAATTCATGCAGGTGTTCGTTCTTTATTTGTTTAACAACACACCAGTTAGTTGGGCTTGCAAGTTGCGTGTGCGTGTGTATGAGAGAGGGGGGTGAGGCGGGCAGAAAGGCACGGGAGAAACCTATTTTTTCATGTAACCATGGTTTCAGGAAACGTATTGCCGTTGTTCATGTCGCAAAAACGAGGGCGAGGCTTGATTTCTTAGGGCGTGCCAGATCAAATTCAGCCGTGACATTTATTAACGTGAGAACAAAATTAAGGAAGGATCAGCTGTTTGCGATCACTTTATAAATGCCGTGGCAACGTGGGTGTACTACGAAACCTGCACTCGAATCTGTGGCAGATTTTACACTCGATTGATAAATGAGGGCCCTAATATCTGATAGCTGGTAAGTCAAACAGCCAGCCAGGCATTCAGTGGAGTGTCTGCCATTGTTGATTTCGTCATGTTCATCGACTACCAAGTCATTTTACACTTTTATGCATGCTAAAAATAGCAGATCTACAAGCTCGCAACGCATTGTGAGCTATTTTTCAGCAAGTGTAAAATCAGCCATTACGACGGCATCACCGAAGGCCCACCAAAATACATTTCAGTCAACTAAATCAACAGTCGACTAAAATCGTATGATATTTAGTCGATAAAAACTATCACTAAAACATTTCAGGTGACTATTCAAGAGACCACGACTAAAACTAAAATAACATTTTCAAAATCAACACTGGTGTCTGCAGTATATAGCTTCAAGCAGAGGGAGATCAGGCAGTAGTAGCAACCTCTAACAGTGTGTGCCTGTGTGGGGCTGCAGGGTCCATGGGAAAACACTGCCAGGATAAAAGCACCACTTGACCCTGAGCCACTGTGTTTGCTTTCATAGAGGCAGCAGGGAGGAGGGAGAGGGAGGAGAGAGGGGGGGGGGGCTATTCAAAGGCCAGACTTCTTCAGCACTGTTTGTTTGGGTTAACCACCGTGTAAGAAGTGTTGCACTGGGGAGAATGAACAAACATACAAACAAGTCCACTCTCTACGGGTGATAGAGCTGGGGAAAGCTAGAGAGGAGAGCAGAGGGGTGGCAGGGTCAAACAAGTGGCTATGAATTGTGTCAAAGGAAGGACCTTGGCGTACTGCTGTCGCAGTAGAAACTGCTGTCAGGAAATGGAAAAAATATATTATTTTCAGGAACCTTATATTTTGAAAACAAAGCTAAGCTTGATCAAAGTTGGTGTAACTTTATATATTGTCAATTACTTGCATGAGAGGGGGAGAGGTGGTGGAGTTAGCAGACAGTTAAAAGGTTTTGTCCAAATCGCTTTTTACTACTTTCCATTGGTTCAATATTTTCGAAACACACAGACCTAAAGGGTGTTCAATAGCACTGATTTATGCAAAGACGGACTCAACCCTGACCTTCCAGTCTCAGAGCGGACACTCTAACGGTCTAACCACAAGGTCACCAAGCTGGCACTGTTACTGAGTGACATTAACTAGGTAAAAAATACCGTGATTATCCACTATTATCATTTCATGAACAGTTCATCTTAGACGTGTGCACACAGCAGCAGGAATACTGACAGCATGGTGCTACAGTACAGAGACTTCCACCATAACGGTTTTCCTCCCCCAGGTTATTTCGACGCTCACGCCCTGGCGCTGGACTTCCTGTCCCTGGGCTTCAGGGAGTGTCTGGGCGAGGTGTCCCGCTACCTGAGCACCGTGGAGAGCCTGGACCCCAGCGACCCTCTCCCCGCCCGCCTCCTGTCCCACCTGGCCTCCTGCGCCTCCCAGCGCGACACGGCCGCCGCTCTGTCCTCCTCCATGGTGGCGTCGGCGGCGGTCCACCAAGGCCACCTGTTCCACGGGGGGCACCACCTGCACCCCCACCAACAGCCGCCACCAGTGGGGGCGGCGCTTCATTCCTTCCACCACCCCGCCTCCTCCTCCCACCACCAGCACTGGGCGGCCGCGGTCGCCACAGCGGCTGCAGCCGCGGCAGCGACCTTTCACCCCCTGCCGGCGTTCGGACTGAGCGCGCTCGTGCCCGTTTTGCACGAGGGCGGAGGAGGAGGAGGTGGGGGGAGCGGCACCGCCCAGAGGTTGGCGGAGGTATCGCAGCGGAGCACCGGCGGCGACAACAGTGCTGCAGGAAGAGGGACGCATCTCTGCGCCTCGTTTTCCTCCCACGTCGCAGACTCCTCGTCCTCCAACACCACCAACACCCCGACCTCTTCCTCCTCCTCGCCCCCCATGCCCTCCTCCAGCCTTCTCAGAGCGCAGCCGCCCCTCTCCGCGTCGCTCCTCTCCCTCTCAGCGTCCTTCCCCTCCGTGGCGTTCTCCGGGGGGTTCCCTCCTTCCCTCCTCCACCACCACCACCACCCCTCCCTCGCTCCCTCTTCCTCCTCCTCCGCAGCCAGTCCTCCCATCTCCTCCTCTTCCTCCCTCACTCCTCAGAGCAGCAGCGGCAAGCCGTACAGACCATGGGGAACCGAAGTCGGAGCGTTTTGACCTATACCAGGATGCCAATGGTTCTCAAGCTTCTTTTCATTTCACGGACCCCCTCGTGATTCTGAGAGGGTACAAAATGGAACCAAATTGGATCCGTAAGGGCCTATCCGTTCGTACGCTCTCAGGGTTATAGACCTGTTAAGGGCGCAGTTGGAACACCCTCAAGGAGCACTGAGGGGCCCTGGACCGCACCTTGAGAACCACTAGTGCCACATGCTTTTTTTTACTGGCTGATTAATCAGACTCTCCGACCGTCCCACCTTGCGGTTTCACTGGCTGTTTTTTTTAACCACTTAAACACAAGCCTCCCTATTCTGGGGCGAACATTCAGTTATAGTAGCAGCTCTACAAGCTCATAACGTGTTTCGCTGACGTGTTCTGAGCTTGTAGAGTGGTTCTTTTTTTTCAACGGAGAGATTTGGTGCAGAGGGAACTACCAGGATAGGAATGTAGGACATTGCAGCTTGCCTTCATCTGGTGGTTGGATAAAAGGGCAACAAAAGTAAATTATCCACAGATCCGTGCAGTTAGAGGTAAAAACACTTTTCGGCCAGTTATAGCGCCACCTTGAGGCTGAGTTGAAATTGTTCATGTGGCATTTCGTCCTCTGCCTAGTGGGAATGTGCGTGCACAATTTCACGGAAATCGTTCATGAAATGTGTTCATGATTTGCAGCATTTTGTTTGAAACCGAGCACTCCTGTGAACTTTGGAAGCCAATCTTAACCAATCAGGATGGAGTCTGAGAAATCTGAAAGACCGGTTTTGTTGAATGGCTCTAGAGAGACTGTGTACCAATTTGCGCGATGTTTGGACAAAATCTGTAGGTGTACTGTGCAAAAACTTGTTTTGCACAAAGCGGCCTCCTGGTGGCGCTATAACAGGCCGTTCTGGAAAGTTTGGGGCAGAGGTTCATCGTTGGCATCCAGGGAGTGTGTGTGCAAAATTTGGCATCGACCGGGTTAACGGTGGCCGAGATTAGCTGCTCACGGACACACGGACGGACGGACGGACGGACGGAGTGCAAAACATACTCTCCCCCCATGCCTTCGGCCTGGTGGAGACAATTACTAGCAGACCTATTACAGAGCCCTGGGGGTCTCTGATCAACCAAGTATGTGTAGGGTTTAAGTGGTTAACCGACTGGCTTTGCGGAATACCTTTATTTGCAAGTTAATGTTTGTTAAGTGGGAGCGTCGTCCATTGCTGTGTTTAGACTGGATTTAACGGCTGGCCTTTACCAACTAGTTGATTGTTTAACTGGTTAATGTGTGGACAGTGTGCCTTTTAACATTTGAGGTGAGAGTGTGACAAATGACTGTATTTTTAACCAACAGTTTCCTGCCTGCTGATTTATCTTTTGTATTTTTTTAAAAATTATCATTGACTGGTGTTGCTGAGCTTTTGTTGATACTGGCCAGATAATGGAATAATAATGCTCATTTATTTTCACATGCTTTTCTTGTTGTTCCTAATTTTTATACGCGACACTTTCACGTGTACCAAGTGAAATCACGGTGCATCTTTCCAAAACGAGATATCCACCAAGAAAACAACCAACAAGAAAATAATCACACCCGTGTTCTACTCGTACTCTGTAGTGTACTCACTGTAATGTACTGTACTGGGATGGACGGGGCCATGTACGGTAAGATTTTGGACAAGAACCTCCTTCCCTCAACCAGAGCACTGAAGATGGGTCGTGGATGGGTCTTCCAGCATGACAACGACCCAAAACATATGGCCAAGGCAACAAAGGAGTGGCCTAGCCAGTCTCCAGACCTTAATCCCATAGAAAATCTGTGGAGGGAGCTGAAGCTTCGAGTTGCCAAGCGACAGCCTCGAAACCTTCAGGATTTGGAGAGGATCTGTAAAAAGGAGTGGACCAAAATTCCTCCTGAGGTGTGTGCAAACCTGGTGACCAAATACAAGAAACGTCTGACTTCTGTGCTTGCCAACAAGGGTTTCTCACCAAGTATTAAGTCATGATGTGCTTGGGGATCAAATACTTATTTCACCTGATCAAATGGAGTTTAATTTATAACCTTTATATAATGTTTTTTTCTGGATTTTGTTGTTGATATTCTGTCTCTATCTGTTAACATAAAAGTACCATAAAAATGATAGACCGCTCATTTCTTTGTATTAGGGCAAATTTACAAAATTTACAAAAAAAAGCAGGGGATCAAATACTTATTTCCTCCACTGTAACATTTCAGTTAGAAACTTATAAATGAACATTTGACGATTACAACATTTATATATCCAACTAAGTAAGTATATAAATATACCATATATTATGAAGGTCATAAAGTTCTAATATAAAGTAATCACCAGCCATTACTAACAAACCTAAACAAAACTCAAGTAATCCCTGAATTAAACAAGCACACAAGCTCTCATAGGAACACACTTTCTGAGGATCTTTTTGGTGGATTCTGTACTTGTGATTTACAGGCTCAGGAACACCGTCATGCTGTTCAAATCCACGAGGTAAAAGAAGGAAAAAAAAAAGGCATCATTTCCAACTGAATGGGGGATTAAAGTGAGGGGAGCGGGCCCGCTAGGCCCCATGATGACAGCCCTGGGAAAAGGCTCCGCGGGTTGTAAATCCAGCCTGGTCAGCCCACGGACAGGGTTCTCACGCAGCCTCTCTGCTTTGAAGTGACCGGCGGTAAATTACGGCGCGCCCGTGACCCGGGGTGACACCGCTTTCTGCTCAATGCAGTCAATGCAAACAAGGCACCGCTGGAACAGTGGTTCTCAAAGTGCCCCCCCCCCCACCACCACCACCAGTCCTGGAGGGGGTTCCAGGGGTCCCCCAGCAAAATGAGTTCATATATATAGATGGGATCAAAAATCAGTTAACCACTTGAACCCCATTTTATACTTTGGCTATTTGAAAAGTTTATAGATCAGCTATTTTCCAATTTCTTTTGAACATTAGTATAATTTATTCATAACTTTTAACCATAGAACCAGTGGACAAAGTATTCAACCGCCAAGTATAAATACTCCTACAAGTAAAAGTTACTTACTACATTTGTATCAGAAAAGATCTGATTTTTAATTGACTAATGTAAATCTCAATATATGGATATATATTTTCCGTGCTTCAGATTGTGAGACGGAAGCATTTTGAATTGTGGGAGGCAACAGTCTGGTTCCAGAGACTACACAGTAGTACCTGTGTGCAAAGAGTAAGAGGGTTTTGTTAAAAGATACTTTCAAATGTGTAAATCAAGTTCTCGTCTGTCTGCTCTGATCCTAAGGTACAACGTACATCCTCAGTGATAATTTAACCAATCTGTGTCGCTTTAGCTCTAACAACTTTAACCATTATTCTTAAACGTCCGGTGTTGAAAAATAGTAGATATACAAGCTCAACGAGCTTGTATAATATTTGGGGTGACATGACATGAAAAAGTTTGAGCACCACTAATATAGAAACATATTTTTCAGAATCTGGTCTCAGATCTTAATGGATTAAACACTGTGGATGTGACATCAATAGTGTAACCAAATGGACCCGGGTTTCAACAGAGCGTGGTCGTGTGGGGCACTCCTTTCACAGATCACAGATATGACACCTTTGACCAAACAAAAGTTTTCAGTCGTGAGAAGGTTTCTTTTCCTTTCCTTTCTTTTTTTGCTTTATTCCCTGGATATATGCTCCTCACCATGAGTTAGAACCATGTCCATATCTATGATGTTATGGAGACCATGTTATTTGGACTCAGAATCTCTATCCAGTAGCCATCGGGGTCCTGTATGAAGGCCAGTCCGGTCATCTTACCTGTGCATGGTGGAGAGACAAGAATTAAAACAGTTTGTACTCTACACAAGGGGTTCTCAATGTCTTTGGCTGGGGACCCCCTTGAAATGCTTTGGCCATGTCTCACTCTTTGGCTGGGACCCCCTTGAAATGCTTTGGCCATGTCTCACTCTTTCTCTCTGGTTAACCTAGAGCTCCACCTGCTGGGTACAGTATGTACAACTCCAAGCATTTTAGTGAAAGAGAAAAAACTGGAAGTACACCTCAGGGCACAGGTCTCCACCAGGATTGATATTTAGATAAAATCTGAAGGACTAATATAAAAAAAGAGTGTTGCACATAAATGGGCCTCCTAGTGGCACTCGAAAAGAGAAAGTCGGATTTGAAAAAAGTCAATTGGCATTGCATCCTCAGCCTAGTAGTGGGAATATGCGTGCACTGCACTCGGGCCCTGCGTTCTTCAGGTTTGCAGAATTTTGTACAAAACGGGCCACTCCTGAAAAACTTTGGATGGCAATCTTATATTAAGGGGGTTAAAGTGAAACACCAACCATCATCAGGTTTCTTGACAAACGTCACTCCTTGTTCTTCAAATAATTTGCAGGCAGCATAAACATCAGGGACAGCTATGCCAATATGACCTTTAAAAACAAGCAAAAGACAGTAAGGCAGTGTTAGGCTGCCTGAACCAACAGTCTGTCTGTCATTGCACACAAATTGTTTTCTCTGTTCAAGTACAGTTCAGTTATTTAATTTTTCTCAATTCTTTCACTTCACTTGATGCACTTAATCCTCGTTTAAATTAGGACATTGACATTTCCATTTATTTTTCATTTTCCAGCAGAGCCTACATTTGATTGTCATTATTTATTTATTTATTATTAACTATTTCTTGTGGGTTATTTTAAACTGTTAAAAGTACAGTTCAGTTATGTTCAAGGCATTCAAGGTCGCACTAAAATAATGATGAAAATATTAGTGATGCACCAAATATTCGGCCGCTGAACATATTCGGCAGAAAATGGCTAAAAATGCATTATTATTATTATTATTATTTAAGTATATTTTATACCATACAGAGGAGAAATGTGCACGGCAGACATGAGACGAGATGAAGTTCCATGATGTTTATTTCAACGAAGTACAGCACAGCAGTGAAGCATAGCATAAGCTCACGCCAGCCAGCAAAGTGGCTCACGTCTCCACACAAGGCTTGCGCCCCGACTGAACAAATGATTGTATTCTTGGTCACTACTTTAAGCACTCTACATTGGCGTGGGGTGTCGACATTTGTTTGCATATTATTAGTGGCAAGTCTTTGATCAACCAGTCTGTTCCTTCAGGTCAACAAACTCCTTTGTTATACATAGGCTAGCCACCGGAATTCGGCTCCAGGATATATCACCCAGAAGGCCGACACCCTAGTGCTAATCACCAAAAATAGGTCCACTGTAGCATGTCAATCACACAAGGAAGAAGATCATTGTATAATTATGGAATCTCATATTCATCATTATTATTCGGTTTTGGCCCAAATAGGCAGAAAATATATCACTGAATAGTGTATGCAATTCATGCATTCAAAATATCTGAATAAATGTTTTATGGATCCATAATAGTGAATGATTATTATTTAAGTTAAGTTTAACATAACATTTGTAGAATCAAACTCAGGTTAAGTGTGGATACTAAAACAGCGATATTCAGTTACACTTCATACCAATGATACTGTGCGGGTGTAGGTATGTTAAGTGATAACCACTTTCAACATGGCATTATAGGCAAAAGCTTTCTTAATCTTTCAAATTTTCCAAATTTTTGCTATTTGTTGTACAACAAAGTATATAGTGCTTAAGTGGCATTCTGGACTAGACCTGTCTGGCTGGAAACATTGTGGTTGCAAGGACTGACCTTCTGACCTTTCAGCTACAGGACTGTGTCACAGTCATTACCAGGTGATTGAGAGATTATTTATTCTCAGCCTATTCGGTTTCGGCCCAAATAGGCAGAAAATATATCACCGAATAGTGTATGGAATGAATGCATTAAAAGAAACCGTTAAAGACGTCTTTGGCCTGGATGGCTATTTGTTAAAAGAAGTCAAAAACTTATTTGGCCTAGAATGAGTTTTAATTAAATAGGTTATGTTTAGGAATACCAGGCTGAGCCGTTCCGCCGGTTGTACGCCCGGGGCGACTGTGTTTTAAGGTGAGCATTCCAGTATTCCTAGAACCAGTCCAGACTGTGTTTTAAGGTGAGCATTCCAGTATTCCTAGAACCAGTCCAGCTTGGCTCACCACTATTATGTATTCTGAATGGTTACAACACTAGAGGGGCAGCTTCTGGTGTCATACTACTCCCAGCACCAATGCCATGCCTGAAAACATCTCATCTACAATTCTTAACAAAATTACTCAATAATAAATACATAGAGATATCTTACCACGGTCATTTGTATGTTTGCATTTGTTATTTGACTGGACTTTTTTATTTGATTCATAAGGTTGATTTGTCTTTTTGTTTTAATTTTTAATTGCATTTACAAACGGTTTTGGTTTATTACAAACATTATCAACGTGGCTATGATTCAGGACGCTTATGTGCTTAATGTTATTTTTTATATTAACTAATTAAGGTTATTTAAAAAGTACATGGCCATAGACACAATGTTATGCTGCCCCTCTGTAAGATGGCCGCCACGTCGCTCTCCATTGGCCTGCAGCGTGGGTGAGCCATCTAGCCTTTCTTATCCCATTCTGACCTGAGATCAGATTCATATACAAGGTTTCCACTGGACACACACTGGTCTGATTAAAACCCATTCTGACCTGAGATCAGATTCTAAAAATGTCAGTCGTTCTTCGATTTTTCCAAAAATAGCAGACCTACAAGCTCATAGCGCGCCACTCGGTGGCGCGCTATGAGCTTGTAGATCTGCTATTTTTCAATAGCTAAAGCACGACATGATGCTAACACCAAAATGGGTTCCCGTTCAGAATGGGTTAAATATATCTATGGGTATCACCGGGCCTAGATTTATGAATGATCAGGATCTCCGGGTCATTCTATGACGTAGACGTGTAGTATGAGCGAGGAGGTGCAATCATAATATTAACATGGCAATAGAAGAGGTGGACTGGTAGCTTGAATGTACTCTTACCAAATCCTCTTGGCTCCGAGTTGCCGTTGTGGTACGACAGACTTTCATCTGCCTCTGAACCCCAGTTACTGAAAGAGACAGACAGACAGACAGACATTTAAAAATAAAGTTCATTGAAGGTGTCCACAGTAATGTGGTCCGTCAAAGCGTTGCCATTGTGTCTAGATCCAGTTGGGATGGATTGAATTGCATTTTGCAGCTGGCATCATATCAGAATAAGTTTCATCAACATGCATTTCTGCTTTTCAATTGTAACTGGAATATCTACCCCTGACACAGGGGCAAGGGGTTGACACTATGGCAGGTAAATAAAATGTTGGGACATGTGGAGTTTGCTTTGCCCAAACTGCAAGTGCACATTTCCCCCCCACACGCACATTTCCCCCACACACACACACACACACACACACACACACACACACACACACACACACACACACACACACACACACACACACACACACACACACACACACACACACACACACACACACACACACACACACACACACACACACACACACACACACACACACACACACACACCTCATTTGGGGATAATGGTTTCAATACAACTACTCCCAACTGTTTGGTTGCAAGGAGTTACACATTGGTGTATCATTGGTGCGGTTTAGGCCTAAAACTATGAAAACAAATGTTTCAATGTTTAAACATACTGCCATTGTAATGCCACATACTAACACTGCCACATACTAACATTGGATTCATTGCAAACGGACAACATGTTTTTTTTTAAACCTTCTATGGCTAGAAGGTTGTGCTGTGCTTACTGTGTGAGTTCTATGGCTAGAGAAGGTTGTGTTGTGCTTACTGTGTGAGTTATATGGCTATAGAAGGTTGTGCTGTGCTTACTGTGTGAGTTCTATGGCTATAGAAGGTTGTGCTGTGCTTACTGTGTGAGTTCTATGGCTATAGAAGGTTGCGTTGTGCTTACTGTGTGAGTTCTATGGCTAGAGAAGGTTGTGTTGTGCTTACTGTGTGAGTTCTATGGCTATAGAAGGTTGTGTTGTGCTTACTGTGTGAGTTCTATGGCTATAGAAGGTTGTGCTGTGCTTACTGTGTGAGTTCTATGACTATAGAAGGTTGTGCTGTGCTTACTGTGTGAGTTCTATGGCTATAGAAGGTTGTGTTGTGCTTACTGTGTGAGTTCTATGGCTATAGAAGGTTGTGCTGTGCTTACTGTGTGAGTTCTATGGCTATAGAAGGTTGTGTTGTGCTTACTGTGTGAGTTCTATGGCTATAGAAGGTTGTGTTGTGCTTACTGTGTGAGTTCTATGGCTATAGAAGGTTGTGCTGTGCTTACTGTGTGAGTTCTATGGCTAGAGAAGGTTGTGCTGTGCTTACTGTGTGAGTTCTATGGCTATAGAAGGTTGTGCTGTGCTTACTGTGTGAGTTCTATGGCTATAGAAGGTTGTGCTGTGCTTACTGTGTGAGTTCTATGGCTATAGAAGGTTGTGCTGTGCTTACTGTGTGAGTTCTATGGCTATAGAAGGTTGTGCTGTGCTTACTGTGTGAGTTCTATGGCTAGAGAAGGTTGTGCTGTGCTTACTGTGTGAGTTCTATGGCTAGAGAAGGTTGTGCTGTGCTTACTGTGTGAGTTCTATGGCTAGAGAAGGTTGTGCTGTGCTTACTGTGTGAGTTCTATGGCTAGAGAAGGTTGTGCTGTGCTTACTGTGTGAGTTCTATGGCTAGAGAAGGTTGTGCTGTGCTTACTGTGTGAGTTCTATGACTATAGAAGGTTGTGCTGTGCTTACTGTGTGAGTTCTATGGCTAGAGAAGGTTGTGCTGTGCTTACTGTGTGAGTTCTATGGCTAGAGAAGGTTGTGCTGTGCTTACTGTGTGAGTTCTATGGCTAGAGAAGGTTGTGCTGTGCTTACTGTGTGAGTTCTATGGATAGAGAAGGTTGTGCTGTGCTTACTGTGTGAGTTCTATGGCTAGAAGGTTGTGTTGTGCTTACTGTGTGAGTTCTATGACTATAGAAGGTTGTGCTGTGCTTACTGTGTGAGTTCTATGGCTAGAGAAGGTTGTGCTGTGCTTACTGTGTGAGTTCTATGGTGGCTCGCCGGGAGAATGTCCAGGCCGTCCTATCCTTCACGTCCACAGGGATTTCCGACTTGTCCTCGTAGCCCAGGAAGTAGAGGGAGAAACGCATCGACGTGAAATCTATTTTCTGCAGCAGCCTATGTGGTTATATCACAATATGTTCTTTACTGTATGACATGGTTACTATTATTGCTACTGAAATATGGACAAAATCAAATATCACAATATTTCCCACTGAGCATTTTTCAGGCCATTAAGACATACAATGAATGTGTGTAGAAGGTGTGTAGGTGTGTAGATTCAAGATTGGCTCATTGTAAAGTAGCCTACAGTCACTCAAATGCATTCTGATGGAATGACTACGACAGGTCTGTGGTTATGATAAGAGTTGTGCACATGATTTCAAAGCCAGCCTGAGCCCGACACACTCACGTCAGATGCGCGTGTAGAAATGTAGAGATTTAACAGGGTCTTTCACTCACGTCATGCCCATGATGCGCGTGTAGAAATCTAGAGATTTAACAGGGTCTTTCACTCTCAGCATTGTCTGCTGCATCATGTAGTCCTACAAAAAAGGAGAAGGGAGAAATATTACATAAAACAGTGGTTCGGTAAGTGGGGGTCCCCAGCAACAAAACTTATTTCACAGTATGTAGAATGTGTACATTTCCAACGAAAGCACAAGTCAATACAAAAATTGCTACCATGAAAAGCACTAAGACTTGTTTACATCAGGATCCACCAAGTGAGGAACAGTTCAACTACAAGTGCACAAAACGTGTGTGCGCTTGTAGATTCTCGCTATTTGATTGAACATTTTTCAGCAGCTAGAAGGTAACCCGAGGGAATGCCCTCCCCACCTACAGTATTGGACTTTTGAAGAACTCTCTACTTAATCTTACAACTAAGATCCTGTCGTATTGGGGTCCCTGGAGACAAAATATTTGGCACACACGCACGCGCACGCACACGCACGCGCACGCACACGCACGCACGCACGCACACACGCACACACGCACACACGCACACACGCACACACGCACACACACACACACACACACACACACACACACACACACACACACACACACACACACACCATGTGGAACCAATTTGTGTGAGTTTAAAACTCCCAAATTGAGTAATACTCAGGAATGATAGTGGTTGAAGGCTATTCTCTTATTAGCCACTAGAGGGTAGAATTGGACTAGAAATGACATGCTAGGCCAACACAATGTGCTCTTTCTATATATTCTATTTAATTCATAGTTTTACGTTTTGTATTAGTTTTAATTAACTCTACCCCAGAAGAGTAGATGTTGCCATGTGTAGCGGCTAATGGGGTTCTGAATAAACAATATTACTTTCAGATGTGTGTGGGATTAGCCTACTGTTACAACAACAAGATTCAAAGCTAGAGAATAAGTCTGTTTTGCAGGTTATTAATTTGCTTGCAAAGTCAACGTCAAGTACACCGGACACAATTAACAGTTTTTAGTTTTAGCTTTGTTTTTGACATGGTCTAGGTCTAAAATATACTACTTAAGTTTGAGCTAGATGGGAGAGCAAACACCATAACGATCATGCATGCATTCAGACCTACATAATACATTCCAATGCATTGAATGCAATTCCAATAGTGAGTGAGAAGGTGTTGGCTGAGGACGGAGGCATTACGTTTGAGATCGCAGCTATGGTTCAATAGTAGATGATCAGTCAGACCTTGCAGTGTTACTTACCGCGGTCATAGGGTCCCCGTCTTTACAGGCAGAGGCGACAGCTTCATCAGAAAGACCTTTATTATTATGATGATCTGCCATGTTGCGTTGGAATGAAATGACGGGCAGCCTTTTGGCTGCTGCTGCGTTCTTCTTGCACACCACACTAGTGACACTGCGGCAGGGGAAGAGGAGGCTTCTGTCAAGTCGAGACAAGAGGAACACACAGCGAAACATGTTTGACGACATAACTAACTTTGTGCAGCAGGCAGGCCGAGGCCGTGGCGCTGTTGCCACATCTTGCTGAGAGAAAATGCAGCTCAGTCAAACTTTCATGTAGTGCTGGTACTTCTTCTCAAAGTGTGTGTCCCCCCACATGTGTTTTGGGGTGACAGATGACTTGACTGTCCTTTACGACCTTTTTAACACATCAAAATAAACGAAAAAGACCATTTACTGCAACAACCTAAATGGCCTCCTATAAAAACTGGTCGGTCAAACATTGGCTAAATTCTCATATAAAATAACGTAAGAGGCCCAATGTTTGCCCCCCCCCCCCCCCCCCCCCAAAAAACAAAAAAAACAAACAAAAAAAGCTATTAAATAAAATAAATAATTAATCAAATTAACTCAACCCACAACTTCCAATATCTAAGCTTAGCAACACACTTGGCAACACTGCGCTACAGCTGGACAGAGCTAAATATAAGTCTGATTTGAGTGACAGACCTCCTAATCTCTATGCGTCACATATTACATATTGGCCTACACTATACACAATGCTGGAGTTTATTTTATTTTACTTGATTAGTTACGTTTCAGATTGACAGATACACAGTCATACATTAAAACTACACTAAAACCTTTTCAATGGAATGCAATTTGACTTTAAGTATGGTTGCATTCTTATATGTGGTCTGGTAAGACGACTACTGGCTGACAAGTGGTACTGCAGGAAAAACCCAGAGCATAGCCTCGGTAGTGGTTCCCAGGATTTCATTTGAGCAAAAATTGTAGGGCTTGTGTGGGTGGGAGACCCAGCCAGGTTTGAATCCACAGCACCGTCAGGACTCAGGACTTTAGAGAGCAGCTACATGTAGAAGAATTAAAGTTATCAAAGTCAATTAAAATCAGCGGCACCTTTTACCTGCTGCAATATTTAAGCGATGACCATGTGACCTATAGCTAAGCCCCTGCCCAAACTGCTATGGTCCAATCACAGCTAAGCATAACATGGTTTAGAGTAGACAAAACTCTCCACCAATAGTTTTCCTATTATGATAAAACGTTATTTTAAAAAAGAAATGTCATGCACATATTATTCCAGTGCATACAGTATGGCAGGCCTTGACGGATTTGGAAGAGATTTTGAAGGTCTGGTTCAAAAAAAAGTGGGAGAGGCCAGGTCTTAGCTATAGGTCCACATTCTGCTTTGTACTTTAGGAATATATTGCATATAGCCCAGTTAAGGCATGACATTACTGAGACAGCCAGGTTTTATTTCAGTCAATGACAGGACCACTTTGCCTGTGAATTCAATACCGACTGCATTTATTAGACTAGCAGAAACAATATGGTCTAGTAGCCAGCCCATAGAGCCACATGGTGAACGCGGACATGTTGAGTACCCCAATATTTTATGTTAGAAATGTTTAGTATGGGTCCCAGCATGTAGAAACTGCCAGATGCCAACTTGCATATGTTGGGCAATTTTCATAATGTGACCATACCAATTACAACCAGGCAAAATATTCAAAATATCATGTAGCATGTGATGTGTTAAACTAGGGGGTTTTCATGATGCTGAATCCATTCTAGGCATTAGCTTTGCAAAAAGAAAACACTCACTTTTTGGCTACTAGGACAGTGATTCTCAACCTTTATTCATTTAAAGGACCACCAGTCTGATATCCAATAGGCCACAGACCCATTTGATACCATTAAAAACAAGAATTGACATAAGTCATAATTACCAGCTGCATTATATCTGCAGAATTGTGGGTGAAATAACTAGTGGGTTGTTGCTGCAACTTGCTGGCTGCAATGCTATCCCATTGGCTGAGAGGTCAGCTAGAGACAAAAAGTCTGATTGCCTAGAGACAAGGCAGCCAATGAAATAAATTGCCACTACCAACCTGACATAGTAGACCTGCCTGCTTCGCAGCTAGTAAAAATAATAATAATTTGGAACCCACATTCTACAGTACAATGTTTGGGTCTTGGGACCACCATGGGTCCAATGAGTCCAAACAGACCACAAATTAGGCCATGGCTAAGCCCAACAAAACTTTTTTTTTTTTTAATTTATATTTTTTGTCCCACGATTTTGTAACCCATTTTTCACCCCTGTGTCAATCATCCTGTGATGTGATCCTGGGCTCTACACACCCTCCGCCAACCTAGGGAGAGCAACGGACTTAACTCATGCTTCCTTCATGCTTGAGTGTCCAAGTTGCTCCTTTACACCTGACGGGGGATCGAGTTTCCCTGGATGGACGTAGCGCGTGGAAGGAGCACGTTATTCCAACCAGTTCCTTTCCCCTCAGGCGTCCCGGCTGGCCAGGGGGAGGCAGTTTAGAGACCAGGATTACGGCATGTTTTTGTGAGGGTATCTACCCTAGGGGACACGGGGAGAACATGCAAACTCCACACAGAAAGGCCCTTTCGCCAACCCCGCCTTCGGGTATGGGCACTGATGACACGGAGGAGGAAACACGCCGCCAGCCCAACAAAACTTACAAAAAGGCAGTTTTGTAACAGAACACTAAAAAGTGTCTGAAATTACGTTTATTTACAAAAAGTAAAAAATAAAACAGTGGACTCAACAGTAAAAATTAAAACAGTGGTTGATCTATCTCTTGGAAGGCCGGTTCTCCAGGAGCAGAACCACCAGGCGACGGACACTGCCCGGCAGCTTGTTGGCGTAGTGGTCCTTAAGGATGGAGGCCAGTCTGCTGCGGAGGCTGCTCAGACAGGGCAGAGAGCCGCAGTCTGGGATGTTGAGCAGCGTGTGGAAGAACTCGCACCACAGCTCACTGTGGGGGTTCCTGTGGAAGGGAGACAAAGATGGGTTAACGTCCAACATTTCATACTTTTGGAAGTAGTCTAAATTCTCAGTAGTTCACTTTCACGAATAGCAGATGTACCGATCTTGCAGTGACAGGCAGCAAGCTTGTATATCTGCTATTTTTTAATAGCAGATGCAGCGACAATGACACAGCTGGTTTTAACGAGTGAACACTTAAACCACTGAAAACCACTGGTAAACTGGACTTTGAATTGGCTCTGTACATTTCTTCTTTTTCCATCTATATACACAAAATCTGTTAGCCAAAAATAACTGATCTAGTAGCTTGTAGATCAGCTATTTTTGCCAAATATGCCCCAGTCAGGGCGGGGTTAAGTGGTTAAGCTTGCACATGCCGTTAATGCAAGTGCTCAATAGAGCAAGAGGAGAACACTTCGAAGAATCATGCAGTACGAGTATGACAAAGTGTTGCTCATAACATGACAAACGTAGGATAGCAACTTTTTAAAAGATATTGCACCTTCCAATATTTAACCCATTCTGGACGGGAACGTCTTAGTGTTAAAAGCATTATGTTACACTTCAATTGAAAAATAGCAGATCTATAAGCTCGTAGCGTGGCACTTGATGCGGAAAAATAAATTAAGTTTTTGAAAATGTGTCGCAAATCTTTGAATATATATTCTTTCAGAGCGAACGTTTTTAACTCAAATCTTTGCTTCTGGGGGTCCCTGGAACTGGAGAGGCTCCGATAATCGGCCAGATCGACCGATATTCACAGACTGATCGGTAATCAGCATTTACCCCATCTGTGATCTGCAATTTACCCTATCAGGAGAAACTGATCTTTTACACCATTTAAGTGGTATAAATGTCAATCAGATAGAGTACAATATAATTTGGCATTTTTGTGACAGGCCTAAACATTCTCCCCTTCCTCCCCACACACGAACGGTTTTGAAATAATTTTGCACCATTCACAAGATCAGTATCGGACCTATTGTATCGGCCGATCATTAGAAAAACAATCAGTGATTGGCATCGGTTCAAAAAACCTGATTGGAGCATCCCTACCTGGAACAACATATCGGCGGCCAATTACATATAATTCTGGGGCTCCTCGACATGGAATAGTTTGAGAACCACTGATATAGAAACAGGTTTTTCAGAAAACTGTCAGGATTTAGAAGACATTTGTAGAATCGACCTCGGATCTAAATGGGTTAATACAAGCAGATGAACCATCTCATCAATAGGGATGTCAATAGAAGGAATTGCAACTTAAACTCAGTCAGTAGTGTTGTTGAAATCATCAAAAACTAGTGTTTGACTGCACAACTAAAATATTTGATTCAAAGTAAACCACCACATTTACCTCCTAAAGTTGCCGTTTGTCTTCCAAACTCCATCCTCGTTTGTAACCTGCATGTAAGTCCCAAAAAGCATGCAGTGGACCGTCCCTGCGATGCCAAAGTAGTCCGTCTGAAACAGGAACACAGTCAGTCTACCAGACCATCAATCACTCAAAGCCCTACAACAGTACATAGCATGAGGAACAGAATAGAACACGGCAGGCACCACTTCTCCATTGAACTCTACCCAGTTCTATTCTGTCACCTCAATACTGAATGGTGTGCTTGTTCACTTCATCGCACTGCAAATGCCACAACTAGCTGATCTACAAGCTCAAAGTGTCAAATTTTTTTTAATAAAAAACATTTAGTCTAGACCAGTGTTTCTGAATGTTTTTGGCTGGGGAAGAACAGTGTTTCTGGGGTCAAGTGAACGGTAACAAGACTACTCGCCCCGTTTCTGTTTTCCTCCCAGAATTTTCCCCAGTGAGGGGTGGGAGAGGCTGGACAGCAGACGGCTGGACTTTGAATTTCTCTAACTATAAACTTTCATGACAGCAGAACAGCCTAAGTACAAATATAATTTATGAAAAGCTACTACAGTGAAGTCTGTTCACAGAAGTTGTTGTAGGATATGTGGGGATTATCTGACGAGGTACCATTTGAGGGGGCAAAACCTTACATATACTAAATAATACTAAATTGTTTATAGGTTAAATATAAGTCAAATAATATAGCCTTTCCACAGGAGTATCTTTTTATATTTTTCCAAAAAGAATACAAACAGCCAATAGCATATTACAAAGTTATCCCCCTCACTGGGGAAAATTCCGGGAGGAAAAACGGGCAAGCACCGGGGCGAGTAGTCCAGTATTCAAGTGAACATGGGCGATTTCAATGATATTGAAACTAGTGATGCTAATCTTGGGGGGGGGGGGGGGGGGGGATGACCCGCGGGGGTTTCATGATAATTTGACCCACACCTGTAAGAAAGTCAACATTTCTTGACCCACTCTGACCAGACCCGAGGGTAGCCCATGGGCACCCACGGGTTACAGGTCAACCCGTGCAACACTAATTGAAAAGGTCCACCTATAATAACCCAAAATAGGGATAAATGGTAAATGGTGCATTTATATAGCGCCTTTATCCAAGGCGCTTTACAGAGATTGTGCATTACATTCACCCATTCATACACCGATGGCAGCGGAAACCATGCAAGGCACCAACTAGCACATCGGGAGCAATTAGGGGTTCAGTGTCTTGCTCAAGGACACTTCGACAGTAACTCTGGGGGAGCCCGGGTTTGAACTGGCAACCTTGCGGTTGCCATCCAGGCACTCTACCCCTGAGCCACTGCCGCCCCCGGGATGGCAGGTTTGGTTAATACAGTCGGTCCTTGAGCATCTCAGTGCACTGCCTGGAGGTTATAAATACCTGATATGTCCATGGTCTGCCACTGAGCATCTCAGTGCACTGGAACCCGGAGGTCATACACTTGGCGGTGAAGGCCGTATCAGGGGGGAAGAGTTCCATGTCAATGCTTTGTCCGAGGTCGATCAGGGACAGGCCATGATTCAAGTTATCTGGCTCAAACATTGTATTTTTCATAAACCTAAAAGTAACACAAAAAAAGACAATGTTCTAGTACTTTATTATTACATTTAAAAATACATGCAAGAGACGCTGCATTCAATGTGGGGTCTTTTGCCAGTA
The DNA here is from genome assembly GCF_964188405.1 of Protomyctophum parallelum. Classification (NCBI taxonomy): domain Eukaryota; kingdom Metazoa; phylum Chordata; class Actinopteri; order Myctophiformes; family Myctophidae; genus Protomyctophum; species Protomyctophum parallelum. The sequence continues at coordinate 7,759,409 of NC_139717.1, forward strand.
TCAGACGGGTTTATACTGTACAAGAATATGCTCCAATTAGGTAAATGGTCAATGTAAGGACCAGTGTGACGTACCCTCATGCTCATTAATAGATTGTACAGTATATGCAAAAACCCCACTTCCTCTAGGTCTGGGCGATGGGGACAAAAATCACTTTTTTTTAAACCAAATACTAGTATCGATATTGCGACATGTTGTGAATATCATTTCTTCCACAATTTTCAAAGATAGCAGCTCACAAAGTATAAAATAAGGCATAACTTTAGTGATTAAAACCAGAAGATCACACCATTAACCCATTGAGAACTACCGATTTTTAGAAGGCAATTGTAATTGCCTCAGGTCTTAAAACATCTGTGCCATGGAGGAGCCCCAAAATTATATGAATTTGTAAAATAAAAAAAATATATAGAATGTATAGAATCTACCATTTATAAAATCTAAAACAACCCAGATGCTTTCGGATTAAGATATTGATATGAAATATGGCCCAACCCACCTCTCTCCCAACAGGAAGTTGTCAGGCTTGATGTCAGCGTGGACGATGTGGATTTTGTGCAGCTGTTCCACCATGTATAGGATGCACATGGTGAGGTACATGACCACCGGCTGGGGCATCAGCTTGTCACCTAGACTTGCACTCTTCTTGTACAAGTTGACCGCATTCTGGGGGACAAAGCGTCGTCAGTCGTGAGATTTTGTTTTACTTTCATCCTGAATTGGTGCATGCGACTGACGCAAGTCCAAAACTGTGATTTGTGAAATGGCGCGAAAGTAGTTTCATAAACAGTACGGCACAATACACAGAACTGCGCTGAGGCATCTGGCTTCCCTTGTCGAGATCTGATTCTGTGACACAAGTTGCTTTCACCGTGATAAATTTACTCTATTGCTAGTATGCCCACTTAATACTCCAACTTAGAATGACAAATAAACCACAAATGGCTGATCTACAAGGTTACAACGCTGTGACACTTTGTGACCTTGTAGCTCAGCAATTTTCTGATTTGTGTGTCGTCATAGTCAATGGAAGCCGAATGACTTGACTGCAAGCACGGGAGCAGACGTTAGTCCGCATTTCGGACGGCATGCGGTCCCCCAATGTGAACCCACCAGTAGAGTTCCATAACCGTGGAGCTCTCCAAGCAGCACGCTTCCATCCCTGAAGAGGTGGGCAGAGTGAAATCTACTGAAGAGATGCCGCACATCTGGTGCCAGTCGAGCATCCAGCTGTGTGCTGATGTGAAACTCCCACGGATGGCCTGGCTTCTGGACCTACGTTACCAAACACAATGTATTGAAGATCAGAATTAATAGGCACCTGTTGAGTGTTCTTCATGGCATACTTTAACCAATTTCCAATTAAGACCCAAATTCTACAAATAGCTTGTCTAAATCCTAACTGTTTTAGGAAAGAAAGTAGTTCTCAAACACACGGGGCGGGTCAAACCAAGTGGTTCAAAGATACGTTTGGTTAATGCAGAGGTTTGGTGTTACCTTTAGAACCATTTTGATGCCCAACGCCTGGTCCATGGCCTGGTAGACAGTCGCAAAGGCACCTGTTCCAAGAACTGCATCGACCCGTATGGACTTATCCTTACCTGTCAGTGGCGGAAGTACTGCTGTTTTACTCAAGACAAATAGCGAAATATAACACTTTTTACAAGTAAAACTACAAAAGCAAAGACATCAAAATATACTTACAGTATCAAAGTACTAATATTGTTACATGTGAGAAACTCTCCAAACTACGCATTCTACAACTACATGCTGACAACACGTCTGGGGAACAGACTCGTGTTCACAGGTGTGATTTCTTTTTTTTTAAATCTTTAGACTAGAATAATTGTGGAATTTCTGTTACATCTGAGCAACAGATACAATGAGAGTGTCACATACCATTACCCATGGAGATGGTCGCCTTGGGCGCAATGCTGGGCATGTCACACTGCCAGGTGTTGCACTGTGGGTGAGATGCCAGTGGAATGGACAGTGTGGACAACAAATTGGCTATTAGCTCATCATCCCAGGGATCCGAAATCAGGCCTCCCGCACTGCAGTCTGGTACTGCCTGGTTCATGGACGCATCAGAACTCAATGTAAGCCCTTGGACTGGACTCATTGGTTCATCCACAGACTCCAAGCACGACCTCTCCATGGGGCTCATGGGCACATCGGTGCAGAAGCTGGGTCGTTTTGGCGTCATCATGGGGACAACGCTCTGCCGCGGGAAAGCAGCTGCTTGATGCGCATGATGGGGGCTAGCAAAGGCATCCAGGTCTGGCTCCGTCACTACCTCAGGACTCGGGATGCGGGACAGCCAATTGGGTTTGGGTGCACAGAACTGTGGGGGTTCTGGAGTCATCGGGTCTTCAACGCTCTGCCGAGGGAAGGCGGCTGCTTGTTGAGCACAATGGGGGCTCTCGAAGGCATCCAGGTCCGGCTCAGTCACTACCTCAGGACTCGGGATGCGGGACAGGCAATTGGGTTTGGGTGCACAGAACTGTGGGGGTTCTGGAGTCATCGGGACTTCAACGCTCTGCCGAGGGAAGGCGGCTGCTCGTTGAGCACAATGGGGACTCTCGAAGGCATCCAGGTCCGGCTCAGTCACTACCTCAGGACTCGGGATGCGGGACAGCCAATTGGGTTTGGTTGCAAAGAACTGTGGGGGTTCTGGAGTCATCGGGACTTCAACACTCTGCCGAGGGAAGGCGGCTGCTTGTTGAGCACAATGGGGACTCTCGAAGGCATCCAGGTCCGGCTCCATCACTACCTCGGGACTCGCGAAGCCCGACATCCAATTGGGTTTGGGTGCACACTCCGGGCTCATGGGAACATCACTCGGGAAACCCGTTTTCATCTGAGCCTTCTCGGGACTGTCATGGTCACTCCAAACAGTAAAGGCGTGGGACACGGACATCCGCCGGCTTGAACTTTTGGGTATCTGGCAGAGATGAGACGCTAGATTCTCAGACTGCTCCGGGCTGACGTACACCTGCCAGCTTGGTGCCTGTGTGGCCTTAGCTGGGCTATCTGGGCCAGCGGTGTCTGTGGGGACATCTCTGATGGAGAGCACAGCGGTGTCTGTGGGGACATCTCTGAAGGAGAGCGCTTTGTCAGTGGGAGGGGGCTGGGTCACAGTGTTGGAGAAAGACGAGGTGACATTGTGCTGCTGGCCCGACGGGAGGCCTTCTCCCACTATGGTTCCCTGGAGCCTGGAAAGGCCCAGCGCCGTTTCAGACAGCTTCTCGTCCGACGCGTTCTCTACAATGGGGCTGGAACGAGAGGAAGGAAGATTAGTAATACGATTTCTGCCCAACAGCAACGATACTGCCACCTAGTGTAGCAACCGACTGAATCCTAGGACACCAAAACAGGCTATAATCAAAGTTTTTCCAATTTGGCCCAGGTTTTATTAGCACACATACAGTGTTGGTGGTGGACTGGAGCAACTAGATGGCAAATTACCTGAGTTTTGCGGATTGGGGCCTGTGTCGTTTCTCCTCCAAGTCTCCAAAACCCCTTCCCCACCGGTCATCTGGACCTATAGACAAAGATATATTTAACTTAAAAACCACTTAAAAATGGTAGCAGCATGGTTAGACATGAAAGGCACACAATATGTATAGGGCCTAAATAGAAAAAAAGACAGCAAGGGATTTTTTGGTGCCATCCCTTTCGGACCAAATGTTTCGACTGTATTCTGAATAGTTGCACAGAAATGTAAAAAAAAAAAACTAAAACAGGACCCCCACAACTCTAAGTATACGCATGTTCACACTCATAGAGTTACAGACCTGTAAGGGTCCATCTTTGTGAACCTCTGAAATAAACCAACTGAAGTACATTCCGAGGACGGCTACCTTGTTCCTGCTCTCTGAAGGTTTTGTACGTGAAGGGAGTAGACACCAAATGTGCAGCCATGGCGAAGTCTGTAGAGCTGTTGGGACAGGCGTCCAGGGAGTTTAGGGCGTTGTACCGAGGCCCCCACATTGTGCTCTCCTCCGGCATCAGCTCTGAAGGAGTATCCTGGGTTGACAATGTATACACAGAGTATGGTCAATCAAACATGGAGCATTGGGCCCTCAACATGGTCTCACCATGAGTCTGTTAACTTGCGGTCACAGCGGCCTCCACCTACGACGAGGTACTTTTTAGGTTTGTTCCCACGTAAATTAATGCCCCAACTTCAGCAGCGGTTCCCAAACCTTTAGGCCATGCAACCCCTGTTACCTCCCAACCTAGCTGACTTCCCCCACCCACAAAAGGCAAAATAGGCGAGCTACATACAAGCTCAAAACAAGCTTGATCTGCTATATTTGAATTGAAATCCTGAATCACGTTTTGCCAATTGGAATCCTGAATCTTTTTTCATTTAAAAATGCCTTTTAAATGCATTGGACATTAAAAAGACAACATTTTAGTACTAGTCATTAAGCTGCTAATTTAGACTCAAGTAATTCAAGCAGATCGTGGTTGCATGTTCGGAATTGTAACAGCTGAAATCAATAGTATTTGGATATTAACTTGCAGGTCACATTAATTGATGGTGGGGGCCGCATGTGGCCCCTGGGCAGTCAGTTGCCCATGTATGCCCTAGAAGGCACTAGTGCACCACAAGGGGTGCACACACCACAGTTTGGGAACCACTGCCCTACTTAATCGCACGAGATTGTTGTACACAAGTAGCTAGATTTGACAGCGAGACAGACAATAAAGTTACTTACATTGGGTCTGCCTGATTTAGAGACATCCAGTACAGACAGGGCCCTTGCAGCTCTGGGCTTCTCGGCTACAGAGGCAGCGGCCCTGAGAAAGTGGAACATAAGATTACTTAAGTTTAAAAATGGTTAACCTTTTCATTATTTGTAGTAATACACCAGGATTGGATTATATTTTTGTAATTACCCAAACGAAGATTGCAAAGGCCTGTATTTTTACCTGCAGTTCTCCTGATTATCCTCATCCGTGAAGACTGTAAATGGTGTTGGGTTGGTGGGGGGTTTACAGGACAACGGTACACCTTCAAAACATCAAGGGCCAGGAAGAGGGGGAGAAACAAAACAAGCATTACCTGCGTGTCCACTATAACTGCCTCAGTGTCAGTTTCCGCAGACATATTTGCTGTGCGCTCATACGTCAGCCAATGAGAAAACCAGCTGGACTAGTAATCTAGTAACAGTGGCGACTTGCTTTGATCTCGCTGCAAAGCGGGGTGCTATGGGCTATAGTTCCAAACATTGGAACTATCAAATTGACATAGAATGAGCGCTTGTAGGTCTGCTATTTTTTATTTGTCATTATTTAGAAGAAATTTGTAGAATCATTCCCAGGTCAGAATGGGATAAGCATTACGCTAAACACCTGGTGTGCATATACCACCCCCTCCCCTTAAGGACATACCAATTGCAGCTTGGAGCAGTGATGCATTCGAGTCTTCCAGCAGGGTTGGGGCCTGAAACATATCCATGATGGCATCTGGAGGGTGGATAAAGACATTTCAGACAATAGAGCCTCATGACCTCCTAGGCTGTCACCCATGCATGCGTCTTACTGTAAATGTACTGAAACAGTGTCATTAGTCCAACACATTTTGCAAGGGACATTACTTGCTAAATGTTTTTTTCATTAACATAGCTGGTGCTATGATCGATATCACGAGACTACCAATTTACAGTTGGGTTGCTAAATGGTGGAGAGGAACGGAGAGAAGGGGTGATCGGCACTGACCCAGAGCTTCACGGGTGTTGACCGTAGGCGAGGGGAGCACCCTGGATGGTGTGGCGTGCGCAAGGCCCATAGACGTGTTGGGAGTGACGTGAGACAGGTTGCCTGTAGTACCGCCCTGAGACACTGACACGGCCAAAGAAGAGGACAGTCAATATCCCTTTTTGAAATGTATCATACACTGGCACGTGAGGGTAGCTGATCTACAAGCTCACAACGAGGCTGTAGACCCAACTACATCCACTGCAGTAAACAACACCCAGGTTTCCAGGCAGCCACTAGTCAGTTACTTACCATCCAACTTCTCCTCAGGCTCAGTCATCTCACCAACAGATGGAACGCTGGAAACGGAAGGTACAGATAGAATTCTAAACAAATAGTAAAATAAATCACACCTGTGTGAAGTGAGGGGCACTCTTATCGTACATCATGAAGTCAAATAGACACTATCCATTTGCTCAGACACAGATGTAAAATTCCCCACTTAATCAATTTAATGTTTGTGCAAGATAAAGTTTGTAAAAGCTGGATATAGGAGGGGCTAGCACCAAAAAAATATTTTCATTGGTAAGGGCTACCGTTTATGGTCCCTCTACACAACTACAATATTTAACAGGAAACGGCTTTAGGCAGACATGAAAGCAAAGCCACACACACACAATCACAAATCAAGTCAAGAGAATATACTGTTGAAAAGCACTCGAAGGTCTCATTGATGAGATGAACTACTCACCGATCTGTGTGGATGGGCAACAGCCCATCAGGTTGGACCGCAGCACCCTGGTATGGGACTTCCAGGACACAGGCTGGTCTGTGGGAGATCAGAGATGAACTCTCAAAGCTCCACTGATGCTGCTCCTGGGGTGCTGGAGGGAGGGTGGCGGGCACTCGGTAGGCCTGTCACAATGGAAAATGGTCACAATTATGTTTGCATAATAGTTTCATTGTTGTCGTTTTCACCAACAACAAAAAAAAGTAGAATAGCCGAAATCACTCACAACAAGAGTAGCACTTTAAAAATAAATCACACCCGTGTGAAGTGAGTGGTGCAACTCTGAAGTTCCAGACCCACAGGATTACGGCCAGGGTGCCGGCCCGGTTCCGGCAAGCCGCCCCACATCCGAAACAGTTGAAAAACTGTAGTTACCATGTGGGGGTCCCCGGGGAAACCGCGGAACATCCAGACCCCAGGAACACGGCCAGGGGGCCGGGCCGATTCCGGCGAGCCGCCCCACGTGCGAAACGGTTGAGAAAAGACAGTTACCGTGTGGGGCTCCCTCTACTGTACTGGCACACCCGAAATCATATATACAGTTAATGTGTGCGTGTGTCATGTTGCGCACAGGTGGTGAAAAACAAACATGCTATTTTCGTGCTCATACCCACCTAGCCAGGCACCCACACACAGCTCCGTAAGGGAGTGGTTGCACCACAAAAAAAAAAAAAAAAACATTTAGGAATCCAGTTTCTCAAGAAGCCCAAAAGGGGTAAAAACACCAAAAGGGGTTTGCGTCCTGAATGGGTATAAAATTATTAAATATGGTCCTCCATAGTACATGATTCATCTTGATTATTGGTAGCCGTCATTGTCAGCATTTGACACATTTCTATGCAAGTTATTTGTCATATCTGCCCTGTGCTGGATGTTCAACGGCCAAAAACACAATATATGTCATGATTGCGACAGCCTAGTGTCCCAAGATTCCTTGCAAAGAAGAATTTGCCTTCAATGAGCAGAAGCTTGTCAAGCTTCCACGTGCGTAACGGAAGTCCCGGAAAAGATGCGCCGTGATGGGCCAGTAGTCACTTGAGCGACAGCGAGAGACATGGAGTCACATGAGTGACGTCACTTGGGCAGCGTGCCTTCAGCACTTCTAAATAAGAAAGCTTCGGAGAACCGTTTGTGTTCACTCTTTAATGTTCTGTTAGTAATCCCCCCTGCCTCTGATGTTGTATTAATAACTGTTGTTTGCGTTTGTCTTGTATGTCATGACCGTTAAAGATTTGTTAAAAAAATAAAAAAGCCTTCAGCACTGCACTTCCGCTTGACTTCCTGCCTTCATTGGGAGACACATCGCTCCAATGAACTACAGCGGCCAGTGAGGCATCTTTTTACAATATCCATGTTCAGGACAACCATTACCGATGGCAGGGGCACCTCTGATGAATGGATGCTCCTCTTGGCCTGGACAGAGGCATCGTGGGATACGTTAAAGCCACAGATGCGGTTGAAATGATCCCACTGTGCAACAATGGCATCTTGTTCCAGCTCATGGTTAGTCCACAACTGGGAGAGGCTGGAAGAAGGCTGGACAAATCTAGGGACACTGAAAGCACTTCCTACCGCTCCCTGTAACATCATTTGGCAGTTTACAATTAGCTTTTCTGTTTTTAAGTGGTGCAACCACTTCTACATCCAGCATGCAATGTCCATGTACCTGTGTATGTGTAACTATGAGCACGAGTGGTGTGCATGCGTGAAATTGGACCGAGAGAAGTATGTGACATGGCTGCCACCTGCTGGACGCACGGGAGTTGCACCACTTGGTTCACACTGGTGTGATTTTTTAAAGTGTCCTTGGGTGACCAGAAAGGCACTCAACAAATCTCATTGAAAGTAATGGTCATTTTTATTTGACATCAAAGAGCATGGCATGAGGACTGGGCAGATATGTGGGCCTATGCAAAACAGATTTCCATTTGTAACCGAACTAAATACATCCAGTTCAGAATATTACATCGTATAATATAATGGACTGTATTCCTTGTAAATACATTACATGCATGTTGCATTCTAAATTGGACACTTTCTAAAAAAAAAAAAAAAAGGGATCCCCATTGGACCTACATTGTCTGCCACACCCGTATGGGGCCATTTGGAACCCATTAAGGACACTTTGAGACAGAGCAGCACCCCTCCGTTTGCCAGAATGGAACAGAGCCTTCATTAGCATCAGTGTTAACACCTGTGGAAGAAGGGGCCACAAGTTCTTTCCAAAATGGTGTGTGCATAGAGCCCATTGCAAAGAATGCAGAGGTTTGGGAATGCCTGGTCTAACCTGCTGGTCGGCAGGGCAGCTGGCTGCAGTGGGCCCCTGGTTCTGATCTGAAATTTCCAGCATCCTCTTCATGTGAGCAAGGCTCTCCTCTGACTCCCTCAATCGCCTCTGGTTCTCCTCTGCTCAACCAGAACACAGCAAGAGATTTAGCATAACAAACCCAGGGCTTTGTGTCGTTATCATTTAGCATAGCTTGATTAATTGTTTTACAGGTTACAAGTATTGAATAAATCACATAATGACAAAGTCACTCATTTACAGGAGAAAGAATGTTGCAATAAGTTTCTGCTGCAATATTATTAATACTCAACTTACCAAACTCTCTCCGCTCCCGTTCCTGCTTCAGCTTCAGAAAGTATTTGGCAGCCCTGACTTCCTCGAAGCAGTACTCCGAGCCCTCGCAAACCAGGCTGTCTTTGTCGTACCTCGACAGCTCATCCGACCTCGTCACAGACGACTTTACACCAACGTTCTCTGAACGTGATATCCTAAGGATTTGACATTTTATTGTAAATTGACAACAGAAGATGTGCCGTTGTAGCAGGCTATTCAAAAACACTGGGGGCATTATAAAGCAGTTGGACAGTTTCAACAGCATAATGTTCAGTGATCGTGAAAGTACCAATTTCAAAGGGACCCTTACAGGCCTGTAACACGAGTGCATTTTGATTCCATTTGTACACTTGTAATAAAAGTACTTGAAATTAAAACGTTGAGAACCACTAGGCATGGGGTCTCACGAGCCCCACCCCCTCCCCAATACAAATTGACTGCTACAATAACCTTAATAGAGAAAATACATAATAAATCCTGAAACCAGATATAATCATTAAGGAAAGTTTATGCGTGTACCATGTAAAATCAAAATAATTTGTCGACCCCGAGGGGTCGTGACCACCAGGTTGAGAACCCCTGAACTAAGCTACTGAAACTGTTGAGAACAAAATGACTTGCATATAGTAAGAAACAAAAAAGGTAACTCACAGTTGGACTGATGTTACTGGAGGTGGTGGGAACAGACAGTCACTGTAGCCCTGTGATGCAGTCAAATGTGTCATTTGGAGAATTGTTAGCTACTACATAATAGGAGAAACAAAAAAGGCTTGCCTGATGGAACCAAATCATGTCAGTGAGTACACAGGCAGGGACAGCAAGCACACACAAACCTTGCTTGATGCAACATTCTGGTTGAGGACCTGGGAATCCTGAAGGGGATTCCGTGCACGGCCTATAGAACACATTAGACAGCCGACATGATCATACACAGTACGGAATGCAAACAAGCCAACAAATGAATTCTAATGGAATATTAAGATATCTCACCTGACACTCCTGGTTGGACTCTGGAGGTTCTCATTTCAAACTTCCTGCAAATAAGAACCAAAGCCCCCCCAATTAGTTTATGCATTCAAAGAACATAACACTGGTGTCAGCATCTCCCTGCTGTTATTGTCCTGTTCACTGATGGAGAGAACAGCTTCACCTTCAACACAGATGCTAAAAGTCTGTGCTTTGCTTCCCTTCATTCGATTAGGAATTTGACTTAAACTGTAAAATAAGTCAAGTAGTCTTTGTGACATTCATCTGATCGACAATTGCTGGATACCTTGAACACTGTTCTTAGAAAAAGGTTATCAATAGAATGATCGTTTAGAAAATAATTGATAGTTGCAGCTTAACGGGAATCACCTGAATTCATGGAGGACAGCATCTGCGGGCTGTGCCTGGCTCTCCATGGCTCCTTGGTAGACAGAGGCAGCCTTTTCTGGCTTCCCCTGCCGCTCTTCCTGCTGGGCCCAGGCTATATAGAAGGCTGCAGTCCTAGTCCCAATACCCTTACTGTGGACATAGCTGAACACAGAAGTGGGATCTTCATAGTAACTTGCCTGCACCAAACAGATTCAAATCAAAAAGCACAATTTGTGAGAACCGCAGGACTAAATAATAGAGTGTAGCCAGTATCTAGTGTGGACCAACATGTGAATAGTACATTCAGAGACATGATATAAACAGGACAACGTAATTGTATTTTTATCAGAAGAACATTTAAATTAATGATAAAAGCACCTAAAACCATTTCAAAGACCCAAAACTGCACTAAAATGAATCAAAACGTGTGTCAATGCATTTGGGAAATAGCTCGACATTCTTACCAATCGAATGCAGTAGCCCACATATCTGATGTCATCTGAATATCTTTTAACATCGTGAAATCTTTTCACAATTCTGTCAAACACATCTTGCATCCCTGCAGAAGCTCCAGCAGGTAGTCTCTTCTCAAGACTCTGGGCAAATCTAGAACAAATATATAATATGTTCTGCACATTATATTACGGTCATCTTCAGTTTTGTTGAAAAACGTCATTGCATATCGACATTTACCTGTCCCACTCCTCCAGAGGGTCATCTCCTGTGTAGCCATCCAAACTGCTTTCAAAGCTCCTGAAACAGTTACATGATAATAAGTATGGGCTCATTCGCAGTGGTTTCGTGGCTTTCTGCACATTATTGAAAGCCTATTGCCCCCACCGGCAGGGGCAGTGGCTGTCCACCTCTTATCAGTGCTCAGCGGGGCAATGGGAGACCCAATTGGTCTCTGGTTCCAACTCCGATGTTGCAGATTTTCCACCCGGACCAACCTGGGGTTTAAGAGGTTCTATTGTCCTTACTCAAAAAAGAAAGAAATGGTTCCATGTTCCCCACTCAACCATGGAGGCTGTGGACAGTTCAGAAGTTAACATGTTATGAAGAAAAAAAAAACAATGATGTCACTAGTGAGCAGGAGTGAATCTGAAGAGCAACCAGGAGTTAAGGACTCCTGTGACCTCGCTGGTTTGGAAAAACCCATTCCCCAAAAGTAGGTGTGTGTGTGTGTGTGTGTGTGTGTGTGTGTGTGTGTGGCGCCCAAAGGGCAGGTTTCTGATAGTAATTTCTCCCCATTATGTGTGTTTAGAGATTATATTAATAATTTGAAGTTCAAAATTAATATTTCCTGCATTTTTGGGTGAGCATTTTAGAGGAAAATGGGGAACATGGAACCTTTTTTAGTTGAGTGGGGAACATAGAACCCTGGGAACATTATAGCTCTGGTACATAGCTCTAATGTGGACCAGAGCTAGGGAACATAGAACCTTTTTTGGGTAAGCAGGGAACATAGAACCTGGGGAACATAGGTTAGGTACGCTCCCTTTCATTGTTGCAAATTCAATTCATGCATCTATCTGTCTGCAGTCTGCAATAGCCTTGGATCAAGACACGGTTAACTTTCGAATCTATGATAGTTTTGATCTCTATTCTCTAACCCCGTAATAGTCACTGGACATCCATGATCAAAGTCCATTTCCCCATACATATAAACAAAGTGCTAACCCTGTAGCCATGGAACGTTAACTCGACATTTGGGAGGCACTGGTAGATTTATCCGATAGATTTATCGAATTGATCTATGAGAGTCTGTTTTATATGAATTAAAAGGAAGCTCATAGTATTCATTATACATACATTCTACTGTAGTTAGGTCAAAATGTGGGGTTAGGGCTTTAGATAGCTAGGCTTTAGACAGACGTAAGTTTGTTCTTAAGTTTAATTATGATCCTTAATGACTTTGTATGCATTACCATGTGTTGTTACTTGTTCTTGCTTACTATAAATCGCTCAGAATTAAGAGCTTCTGATAAATGCGTTTAAAAAGCAGGTGGCTTGCGCACATCAAGTTCCTGTCCATTTATCAGAAGAAAGAAGTCCGCACACAGGCTCTGCTTCAGTGGCGTTTTGTTTCGTTTAAAACACCATTAGTTTAAGGCACTTAAACCAATGGTGTTTTAAATAAAACAAAAACACCACTGGAGCAGAGCCTGTGTGCGGACTTCTTTCTTCTGATAAATGCCTAGCCCTGGTCGACCAGGGCTAATAAATGCCTAATTAATTGTAAACTCACACAAGGGGCAAAGCCTACTGTAGCTTTCAAGGCGTGAGCTAAGCTAAAAGCTAAGTTAGCTAACGTCAATTAAAGTTGACAATTGTTTACATTTCCCAAGAAAAGCCGACTTAATTACCGCAAGCTCGTGGGGACATCCATCTCAAGAAGAAAAAACACATGTAAAAAGTAAAATAAATTAAAAAGCTTGTTTTCTTCTGTATCGGACGTGTGTCTGGTTTTGTTTGCGTCCGGCCGTCCGCCGTTATGTTGTGTTTGAATGACTGTTTGTTGTTGAGAAAATGAGAATTCGTTTTTAAATCTAACTGCAGCTGTGCGGGTCCGCCCCACTGACCAATCAGCGTTGAGCGACCAACGTGATTATGTAGGGATGCCGCCACCTAGTGAGGTGGAGGTGCGTTATTATTGGTATGAGAAAACATAGTTTACATTGCCAATAATAAGACGCAAACTACGCAAGTGCCAAGTGTCCAAATGAAAACAGTTGAATATGGGGAATACAGTTGGAGAGGGGTATATATACAACTCTGTCTATACTCTATCTATGGCTCTGGTAATTATACAGGTTTTAGTCCTCATGTGCTTCACTTGCAGCGTGCTTATTGCGTCATCTCCTGGCTTGAATAGTGTACTGCACCATGGCACTGGCTGCCTGACATGCAGCAAAACAAATACTCCTGAAGTTGTATTTTCCATGTGTTCCATCAAACTAGTCTTTAAACTGCACATCAGTGTACATTAAAAAAAATGAATTAGTTACCCAGTTATGGATTTGAATTCATGAAAAAGAGAGAAATAGATTTATATGGGGGTTTACAATAAACCAGTGTTTAAAACATGTATAAATGCATTTGTTTAATAGATCAAAAACACACACAGATGAATTATGTCAAAAACACTTTTATTTCAGTAGCATCTTTTTGTGATTTCCAATGGAAAAGACACAGTATGTTGGTTTGGCATAGATTATTTTTTTGTCTTGCGTAAGTAAGGCAAGGCTTAAAGTATTCAGTTCCTTTTTGTTAAAGCTCAGGCTGCAAAGATCATCATCATCATCATCCTCCTCTATTCCGTCAACGATATATAACGTGCTAATTCCTCATTCCTTCAGGACGGTAAGTCCCACCACAATGGGTCATATCTAGGCCCACTTTTACTTGCTGAAAAACTGAAACTGAAAAATACACGGCCATTTCAGTTTAAATATGTCGTCAGTCTGCTCCCGGTATAGAACCCGTTTAGACGTACAGTACACTAGCGCTTTGCTCACACCAGTTGAGACAAACCCAGTATGTCATAAGGCACTAGGTAAACACATACACACCCTGACCAAATAAAATATAAATAACCCCCCACCGTAACACATACACCCCCACACACACTGACTACAGTATCTCCCTCTAACCCAGTGGTTCTCAAACTTTTTATTTTATTTCATTTCAAGGACCCCCAGTCTGGTATGCATTGGCACCACAGACCCCCACTACTACACTACTACAATTACTACTACTACAAATGGTTCCATTTGTACACTCTCAGAGCTACAGACCTGTTCCTGTTCTGTTTGGTTCCTAACTAAGAACCATTTAGCTGGGGGACCCGGCACCCCCACAAGGAACCCTTCAGGGTCCCCCGTGGGGTACATACGTTGGTTAGACCAACAGTCCTACAGTAACTAGTTCGACAACACCGTCGCTCCGGAGATGCGGGTTAAAAGTAACCCGTGCTGCGGGTTAAAATTCACCCGTGGCTCCTGACATGTGCTGCAGGTTCAAACTAACCCGTGGCGGGTTAAAAATCACCCGTGGCGTCCATGTGCGGTTAGGGTTAGGTTAGAGTTTTCGGTAGGTTGTTGGGACTCATGACTGTATGACTGTTGGTACTTTGAGAACCAGTGTTCTTAACCCCCCCACACACACACACACACACACACACACACACACACACACACACACACACACACACACACACACACACACACACACACACACACACACACACACACAGTCATAACCCAACATAACTACACTTTCTTATTAATCCTTTTCTTCTTCTTCCTGATGGGCTGCTGAGGGTTGTTGCAGGCTCTGTCTGCCTTTGTTGTTGTTGTTGAGGCAGTGGCTCCTTTAGAGGGACCATCTTCAGCTTCTGGCTGGACAGGGACCGATGCTTCTTGTTGTACCGGTTCGGCACACTGCTCCTTCTGGGTCTTCTCTTCTTGTACCGGTGGCGCCGCTGCCACTGGCGTGGGCGATAGCTCGATTTCCATCACTTCAGCGTCAACCTTTAAAAAGGGCAAGGGCAAACGGATAATACTTTTTTAAATAAATGCTGGACATTCAAATCATGTGGAAAGAAATCACACACGTGTGAAGTGAGGGGCGCTCTTATCATCGTACATCATCATGACGTAAAATAGAAACTATGCCTATTTGCTCAGACACTATGACGTAAAATTCTGTTTTGCTGCTGTTTTCTGCTGTCTGCCGACATCTTTTCCGGGTTTTTAGACAGCTGGTGGATGCGAAAGAAGCTCCACCCACACGTCTGAATGCCGCGACGGCCAGATTCCCGGAAACGCTTGCCCCAGCGGCATTCTGCCGCTTTTCCATCCACCAGCTGTCTAAAAACCCGGAAAAGAAGCTGGCAGACAGCGGAAAACGGCCGCACCTGTCTGCCCAGGTCTGGAAACAGACACATGTATTCAGATGTGTCTGAATAAAATTTAAAAGTCATTAAAATATTTTATTGCTTATAGCAGCTTTAAGCAATTTCCTGAGAATTATATAACAAATGCAACTGAACTGATATCATTGTCATTGTATTTAAAGTTGTGTCTCATCTGCCCTACCTTTTCCCCTGCAGGTTTGGACTCCACCTCCGTGGGCTCCGACAGTGGTTCAGGGGACAGCTGTGTGTGCTCTTCTTCTGGTACTGGTACCATTGGTGTGTGCTGCCGTTGCGCCTCCTCTGCTTCGGGTCTGGAATCCGTTGTTGACTCAACAGTTAGACCAGCGTCCTCCTTCACCGGTGCTGTGACCGCTACCGATTCGGTGGGCCGCTCTTCGTGTTCTGCAGCTGCCATCGGAGACCCAGTTGTCTCTTTGCAGATCTCCATCGTTGAAGTGGGCTCGGCCACGGCGGCCACTTCAGCTGTAGGCGGTTCCTCATCTGGCTTGGTGTCGACCGCCTCGGGAACGGCGCTCTCCTCCTCCGCGGTCTTCTTCTGGACGCGGCTTTGCTTTGTAATGCCGGCGAACACCGAGGTCAGCGCGTCCTCTTCGTCGTCCTCGCACTCGTCGTCTTCCTCGGCGTCTGAGGATTGAATTGATTGATTGAATAGTTTATTAGAAGGAATGCATGTATAAACAGCAACAGAGTACAGTCAAACACTCAGTCCAAAAGGGATAGCACCCAGAAAAGTCCTTGTGGTCTTGTTTCCATTTAGGCCATATGCAATCAATTCATAGACACAATCAATAATATCATCACAGGTAAAAGCAACAAAAGATCTAATCATCACAGTAAAAAAATAAACACTGTAAATACTGCAGCTGAAAGGTGGATTTTCAGGCCTGTTTTATAAGATGCAAGTGATCTGCATTTTTGGGGGGAGGGGGTCAGGGCATTCCACGCTTATAGAAGGAGAATTTACCGGAGGAGCGGGACAGCAGGCTGGCTGCGAACGCCTGCAGCCTGGCCTGCTCCTCCTTCAGGCGGCTCATGCCCTGGGTCAGGACCGGGTCTTGCTCCTGGATCTCCTGGATCTCCACGGTGGTCAGGAGGCCAGCAGGAGCAGCTTCCGCCGGGACGGCAACCGCTGGGATGGTCAGCTCGACCTCCTCGGACAGGCCCATGTTGACCTTGAACGCGAGGCCGGACTGGGTGTTGGCAGAGCGGACGTCCTTGATCTTGTCGTACAGGGCCTTCCTCTCCTCCTGCAGCGCCCGGCAGAGCAGCTCCAGCTTCTGGATCTTCGCCACAAACGACTCGTACTCTTTGTCTTTCTCCGCCCGCTGGAGAAGGGGAGAATACATTCATGGATGAGTGAAGTGAATGCGACAGGCTGGGAGCAAGGTGATGGTGAGAAGGGGGATGGGGTGCAAGAACAATGAGAATGAAAAATAATAGTGAGATCACGGTCAAATAGCAGGTCCAAAAAATTGGTTTAAATTTGATTAAAGAAGGTATGCAGTTATGCACGTGACATCATCATCATACTCGGAAGTTATGCAGGAACGCCTACTGAGTGGCAAAAAACTCACGCCTTGACAGCCCATATATCTAAACAGAAAAGTCCTATCTGACTGCGTTAAACTCACTTTGCCATTCAGTTTGCCAATCAATTCGCCACTCACTTTATGCATGTGCATACCCTTTATTCTTCCCCCATTTTCTCCAAATGTGTTTGATTAAACGCTTGGCCAATCTGGCTGCACTGCAGTGGATTTTAACCCATTGTGGGGGACATGAAACTTACCGATGCACCACCCAAGCACAAATAAACCTTTTCAACTTAGGATGATAAGGGGAGATTTTAGATACCATGAGTAAGAGTTACAGAAACGTAAACTGGACTTAATTGAACTTATTTCTGTTACACAGTGAAAAATAGAATCAATGAACCTGTAACTCTCCGAGTTATGGGGGGTCTTAAACAGTTGACATAACACGGACATAACATTGAAAGGTGACTTCAGCATCACCGTAAAGTACATACCTCTTCAATCATGCCGGCCAGAGCCTGGTTGCAGCTCTCGAACCTCGTCTTCCACACAGTGGACTCCTTCTCCAGTTTCTTCATCTTCCCAGTCATCTAAAACAACCACATGTTTCACATTTAAAGAATGTTCTGACTGCATCACACATGACATACTTAGTAAAGGATGGTCTGTATCCACTTTCAAGAACCTCCACAACTTTATATATTGCTAACAGAGTAAACAGACGGAGAGCATGGGGCCAAACTAAAATATTGTTCTGAGCGAGAGCTTTGCATTATGTCCAGAGCGCTACACATGAGTGAGACGCCTCTGCTAAACGATTGTGGCCGTGTCTTTTCCAATGCCTATGCATATGAAAGTGACATTAATCAGGAGTGCTCCTCTTGAGAAAACTTGAGAGAATAGCAGTTTACATTACGACAAATAACGTTACACTTGACATTTAACCACTTGAACCCCGAAGCACTGAGAAAACCCCAGCATCCCTATTCACCAAAAAACAGCAGATCCAGAAGCCCACAAGCTTGTAGATCTGCTATTTTTGGCGAGGAGGGTTCTTCTGAGGCACCCCTGGACTTGCGTCACAGCACCCACTTTGAGATCCACTGCTCAGGCTATACAGCCATAGCTGAATGGGTAGAGAGCAAGCCAGGGAATTTAGAAGGTGCCAGATTCTATTTCCGGAGCAAGACATTTAACCTAACTGCTCACCCCCCCTGCGCTCCTCTGTGGGCAGCACTCAGCTGAATTTACCCCATGGGATGAAATAGGTCTAATTGTTATCATATCAGAATATACATGGCCTAATGACCCACCCACGTTGACAACCTACCTTATCCATTTCCTGTTTGAAGCTGACATAGATGTCGTTGCTCTTGGACAGGGTGATCTGGAATTCGTCAAACTTCTGGGAATAGAGGGTCAACTGTGGACAGACAGACAGACTGAGCTACAGGCTTCTTTTCTAGCTAAAGTACAACTACACTGCCATCAGCTAGGAAAGTATCTGCAATTGTGACGTCAAATGTTTGTCAATTCGACTCTACTGCTCTACTGTCAATTTCAACCAACTAAACTAATTCAACTCTTTCTATAATAATCGTATTAGCCATTTAGGGATGTAGGACCCCCAACCGTCATGAGGTCCTCGTTGACTTGTAAAACATCTTAAACATGACTGACATTTAACAACTACTATGAACTGCATACAGCACGTCAATAATAGTTTCTATCACTGGTTTTCATAACAGTAAAACTAAACATTGGACGTGTAAAAATCAACCCAGGAAATTAATTCAATTTTGGGTAAAACAAGTCATCAAACCTGAAAACTGGAGAGACATTTGAAGTAATGTTGATGCACAATTGCACATAGTCAGCATTAACCACTTTAACCCTCTATTCTTAGTCAAACATGAGTTACTATACTTTGACCACTTTTCCCCCCAATCTACAAATGTATTCTCCAAAAATAATTTTGCCTAATGTTCCCCACAGATTATGGATGATAGGGTTCAAGTGGTTAAGATGCAAGTGGTAAAGATTCATCCAACCACATTGACACTTTGTACAACATTCCACTGCAAGATGTCACACTGCAGTGACTATGCCACATTAGTCAAGAATTATGTACATGCTCCACATTGTTCAGGAGTTAATCCATGCAATAACCAACGTTCCCTCTACAACCATCGAGATTGTAGGTTGGCTATTTTAAACAAACCACACCCAATGTAACTTCTTGTAACTGACATTAGGGATGCAGATAATGGTTGCAAGTAGTTGCATCATGGCACACAGAGTTGCGTGGCAAATCAATGGTGCGATTTGGACCTAAGATGTAGCTCAGAGGTTGGTACTAGTACTGTAGACCTGTGCAGAACAGTATTCATCCCAGTTTGAGTGGACGCTGTTTCTGCCATTTCTCTGTTCTCGAGACATTACTGTAAAGCAGTGTTTCCCAAAATGGGTCGGAACCCATTGAGTACATGTTTTAAAATAAATAAAAATAAATAAATCTAAAAAGATTCCATAATTTATTTTTAGCCGATGTTCAAGCTCATAACACGTTACATTCCAGTCGCGTCGATCGGCTATTTTCACTATTTTAGAAATGGGACTTAATTCATGATGTATTTTTCTAAGTTTATGGGTCCTGGCAAGACAAAGAAATTTGTCTTTTGGAACTCACGCTGAAAACACGTTTTGAGAACCACTGACCGCTTTGCTTCTTTTGTATCATAATTTCTCTGTGATATTCACCTGTGCCTGCATCATAGTCCCATGCTCATTGAGTTGCTGAGCTTGCAGTTTCCACTCAGCGGCCTGTATCAGTAACTATAGTTATAGGACAAAGAGACAGTTGGATCAGAGAGAGGCATTCATTTACCTTCTTCTTCATGGCCAGCTCCTGTTCCTTCATTGTGTAGCATTTCTTTGTTTTGTCAATAGCCTCCCTAAGTAACTATGACAGAGACAGTATACAATCACAGTCAGTCTAGGGCGTTATGCACAGACTAAGAAAGACACAATCATCGTGACGTCACCACAACACAAACATGTATTTTCGGGTAGATATATTGCCTGGTAAACCATCCCGGTCGCATCTCATGTGTACATCTTCTGCAGACCAGTGTTGATTTTGACACCAAAATTTGATTTATTTTTAGTAATTTTTTCATTTTTGTTTCGTCAGTGAAACCTGGCCTGTTTTGTGTGTCCGAGCACCGCCAACTCAGCGTATGAGGAGCATGGCTTGATGTTGTGTGGTATAAGTACTGGGAGATGATGGTAGGTGTTGTGCTCCACCTCAGAAATCCATCTTCCAGAGGTCTAGCACAGTGGTTCCCAAAGTGGGGTCCGGGGACCCCTAGGGGTCCTTGAGGGAGTTCCAGGGGGTCCCCAGCTATATGATAGTTAGGAACCTAATGGACCCTTATGGGTCTGTAACTGTAAGAGTTCAAATGGGGGTCCGTGGGGCTAATTAGTGTCAATTTGGGGGTCCTTGACATGAAAAAGTTTGGGAACCACTGGTCTAGCGCATTGAAACGGGGATAGACTGTGGTCTACTCTAGCCAGCGCATTGAAACTCCCACACCCTGGCTGATACAGACAAAGACAAGCCTCTCACTTGTCAGTGAAAAAAGGTAGTCGACGAAAAGAAATTCGTCATAGTTTTAGTCTACAAAATGTCCACTGCTGCACCGGCCTGGTGTTTTGTAGAAAGCAAAAAAGTGGGAGAGCCAATCAGCATCTGTCAATCACATGGGCCCTGAGCGCAGACGCCGATTGGCTCTTCCACTGTTTGGTTTCTGCCAAACGCCCGCCCAGCGCTTGGGGCCAGAGTCGCCAGACCGCTCTGCAGAAGGCACACGATAATGTGAATTCACGTGACCGGGGTTGGTTTACCAGGCTATGGCAGCATCGCATTGGACCAGAATTATTCATTAACCTCATCTCGGGAAGAACAGGATATTACGGTTGATCAGGCCAGGAGGCCTGGCCGTCGCACTGTTGTAAGTAACGTGTCTCCGCACGAATATTCTCCAATAAACACATTGATATGGATATTTTCCATAATTTATCACATAGACATTCTACCCGAAAATACCGCTCTAGTCTACACAACAACAATTATAATAATAACCTTTATATAGCATAGTAAAAAGTAAATGTATAAAGTGAATTAGTGATTAAAGCCACAACCCAGGACCGACTCTAATGAATAAAACATTATTTTTAACCAACTGCCTTCAACTGCCTAAATAAGTTTATCCCTAAACATATTTTCCTTTTTTTTTTACTATTTTGAAAAACATTTTGAACAGTTCAAATAGCCGATCTACAAGCTCACAACGTGTCAACGTTTTTCAAAATAGTAAAAAAGTTTATAGATAAGGGGTATAGGCAGTGACGAAAAATAGAGCCATGGATGTAATTTAATTGTAAATGACCCCTGTTGCAATTACCCCTCTCCGTCAGGAGAGGGAGACAACAGACATAAGACTTCTGGACTGTAGCTTTAAAATGATAAAAATACAGTAGAAAAGAATCACCCTACTGTAGCTGAAAGAAATGTAGAATCACAAATTTGCAAAAAACATGAAGATATTTAATGATTAAACTTTATTTAATGGATGACTGTGTGAAATGTCATTTAACCCATTAAGTCAAGTATTTTTTCCCGAAAATGTTCCAAAATAGCAGCTGTAAAATTGTATATAGTCAAAGCAAAAGTATATCTGCTATGTTTGAATAGTCAAAGCAAAAATCTAAAATGACACAGATGCTTTCTCGGTTAGTTGAGTTGCTGGTGTATTTGACTGAATATCGTCACTGTTCACTGGGCAGAAACCTTGTACTGTACCTCCATATTTCAACATTTTAATGCCCCCTCCCCACCCGTAATTAAATGCCTAATGCTGCATTCACATGGAATCAGGCAAACCGGTTCTGGCTGCCGTGCTGTCCTGTTCCATTTACAGTCCTGCTCCCGTCCACTAAAATGAAGTCCGGTTTGCCATCTACCGCTTGCCTGATTCCATGCGAATGCAGCATTATGTTTATTTCCAAAAACAAGTTACAGTTTTGGACATACAAGGTTCCCACCCGATAGCATTGACGAGGACGTGTTGCGTGTACCATGAATGATGAGAAGTAACTCACTCCTTCTCTCTCTTGTGTGTGATTGAACAGGTGTTGACACTAAGGGCCCAAAGGCACTTGCCCGTCAGGCAAGTACCAGTACAGGTCATGTTACTTGCCTGAAAAGTAAATTGTCCATTACAAAATGCTAGCTAAAATGTGAACTCAATGTAACCCTTTTTCTTTTTTTAGAAGTGAAAAGAGCACATTATAGGTAAACAGTGCTGGAATTTTACATTCCACACACCAGGAGACAGAGCGCTATGGCCACGTTCAGGTGTTTAGACAGATATCTCATATATATAGTATAGACTATAGACAGTTGCGTCCCCCTCTCAAACGAGCACTTGCCCGGTCGGGCAACCTGAAAGCGGACTCCACCTGCCCGAAAGTTTTATTTACCTGCCAGGGGCAGGTGGGTACGTTTAGTGTCAACACCTGGATTGTGTGTGATCTCTGATGCGTTGTTGTGTACCATGATGAGGGGGAACTCACGTATTCCTTCTCTCTCTTGTGCTTCTCCTCTGCCTCCGCAAGCAGAGCATTGGACTGCTCCAGCCTGGTGTCAGACAGCTTCAGCTGCAGGTCACGATGCTTGTTCAGCTTCTCCAGACTCTGTGCACACGCACGCACACGCACACGCACACGCACACGCACACACACACACACACACACACACAAACAATGATGACCGTGGCTTCAACAGCACTTAACCACATGAACCCTATCGTCCCAGTTCTGTTCATGAAATAATAAGCGAACGTCGTCATCAGCGCTTTCTTGTGCAGTACGTACCTCCTCTCGGTTCTCGTACTGGTGCATGAGGCTCTCCAGCTTGTCGGCCAGCAGGCCATTCTCGCTGCACAGCTTGGTGTTGCGGTTGCTGTGCTGCTCGATCTGGGCCTGGATGTCCGTCAGCGTGTTCTGGAAGTGAGTGGTGATCTCCGACCGCCGCTCCTCATCCTCCCTGCAGCGCTGCAGGGTCTCCTCCTGGGGAGGGGGGAGAGAGGGGGGAGAGAGGGGGAGGTGGGTGGCGGGACGGATAGGGTGAGAATAGAAGAGAGGCTGAGCTAGGATAGGGGCCGTGGTGGAAGAAGTACTCACATATTTCTTTTACTTAAGTGAAAGTATCAAAACCCTTGTAGAAATGGTCTGTATACAAGTTTGGTATTAGTAAAAGCACAAATGTATTTGCATCAAAATAATACTCAGTTAGTAGTTTCAAATGTATGAAATGCTATTAAAAATCTTTTGAAAATAGCAGATGTAGTCATGTGTATGAATTTCACATGACTATACCGGTGGGCCGTCAATAATACATTTTAGGAAAGAAGCCATATAAAATCTGCCCCCCCTAGTCCCCAGGCCAGAATCTGCACCCTCCCTCCTATACCTTGAGGCTCTTGTTCTGTCTCTGCAGCTCTCTGCAGAGCACCTCCATCTCCTCCCTCCTATACCTTGAGGCTCTTGTTCTGTCTCTGCAGCTCTCTGCAGAGCACCTCCATCTTGCTGCGAGCCAGGATGCTCCTGCTGTTCTCCGCCTGGAGGTTCTCCCTCTCCCGGAGCAGCGCCGAGTGCTTCTGCTGCATGGCGCGCTGCCGCTTGTCGTCCGCCCGCCGCGCTTCAGCCTGATGACGAGACAAAGATACATCTATCTGTCTATAAATGCACCATGTCTCTGTGTGTGTGTGTATGTCTGTAATCCACGTAACTTGAGAACCGTTTGCCCCACCACCCGGCGCCTTCAACATTTTGACACATGCGTTCCACACCCCCACATTTTGCCTTTTTCTTTCTATGAAAGCATGGAATCATAGCTAAATAATGATGTATTGTTTAATTAGAGTGAATACAGTTCTACAGCTTATAAAACTGAAGTCAAGTTAAAACTCTTGAAGAGTATCTCTCTCATTCAGAGAGAGTACTACAGAGTACAGACACCTATGCCATCATGCATAGCGGGGGATGCATTTCCTTTGTTTTCATCATAGGTGTCTTTCACACCTCTGAGTGTGACTAGTCTTTGCTTGACCAGAAGGAAAACAACTAGCATAAACACAACAGTTTTTACAAAATCTCACTGCTTATACATCTTTCTTTGAGATTTACATTAGACAATAAAAAATCCGATCGGATCTTGTGATCGGAGCCGATTTCCGATCACCCGATCCGATCTTGACAACCCTACTGGGGGGTCCCCGGACCCCACTTTAACCAATGCAGTACTGTATACACATGCACATCGTCGCTGTCAGGCAGAAACCTTAGGGCCGATTCATACTCCTATTTTAGAGCCGAATAAAAGTCGGTTCGGCTCTGTAGAGCCTACAATTTGACGTCATTTGAGGTTCGGGGGGGGCGGGTACCGTCCTAAAGTCGGCTCTTCGGTGCTACTGAAAGTTTCTGACGAGCCGAAATCATTTCGGCACTACAGCGCCGAAACAGCGGTAAAATAGGAGTATGAATCGGCCCTTAGATCTCCATATTTCAACATCTTGTTATTTTTCCCTATTTCCTGAAAAGTAAAGGTTTTGAACATACAAGTTCTCCGACAGTGGCGGAATGGAGTCCTAATACAGCAAGTGTATTGTAGGTGTACATGTTTGTTTGTGGAATGATGCACTCACCAGTTCAGCGTACTTTTTGACCAGAACTTCCAGTTTCTCATCTGGAGAAGACAACTTTTTCAGACTCTGCATGACATTGCCTGTACCACACGCACATACACACACGCACGCACGCATACAGAAGAGAGTTGTTAGAAGTTGTCTTGTTTGATTTTATTTAATGTCATCATGTTGTCAGTGATTCTCAACCTCCTTGAATTTCAAGGAGGCCTGGTTTGATATAGGTCACAGACGCCCAGTTGGGGGTCACAACAAGTGTTAATAGAACTCTTTGAACTTTTCCACCAAAATAACTTTGGCTCTAGAACTGGTTCCTTTCTAGATTCTTGGAACAGTGGTGCTTTCACGGAACCAGTTCCAAACCAACCTTTACGGTTCTGAACCAATTCATTTTCAGTTGAAACTGGGTGGGAATTTGGACCCCTGGACCGGACGTTGAGAAACAGTGATTGATAATGACGTGGCCTGACATAATCCCTCTATCCCTGTCGCACCTGCTTCCTTGGCGATGGTGACATCATCGCTTGGCTCCGCCTCCATCCTGTCTTCGTCTGTCTTCACCACCACCGTCTGAGGTGTTCAAAACAAAACGTTATTAGCGGTATTAAGGCAAATGATGAAAAACTTTAAATCAGATTAATCACAGCTTAAAAATGTATTAATCATGATTAATCACCATTCAACTATGTCCAAAATGTCAGAACCGAAAGATAAGTGACACTCTAGTCTCTTGCTCTCTCTCCATGTCTCGCATCCCGTTGTCGTGATTTGAGCTGCTGCCAATGTAAATTGTGCAGCCTTTTATGGCCCTATCTAGCCCCATCCAGATAGGGCTAGATAGGGCTTCTCTTTACATGTCTTTGGATTTATCAGCCATCAGATACCAGAGCGCAGAGGATTATGGGATGTACAGTATGGGGAAGGTCATCTACGTATGGATTAATTTGCGTTACATTTTACAAATGAATTAACTGAATTAATTAGCTATTTTGACAGCCGTAGTTATTATTCAGGCAGGTGGAAATACTGTGTATGTCAATCAGCATCATATTTCTTGTGCAGGCCAAGGACCTAAAATCCCTGCATATTCAATATTCAGTCAACAACTAATATGTTCTTTTTTGGTGAATTTATCATCGCAGAGCAATCATCCCTCCAGACTATGACATATGCAGTCCAAAATAGGGGTGGGAGATATCGTGATAAATATTGTATTGTGATAAATATCGTATCGTATATGGCTAGCTGGTCATTGTTGGGAGACAATTCACGGACACGAGTGATTAACCACGACACGAACGGAATTCACCCTGAAGGTGAATCATATCCCAACAATGACAACCTAGTCAGACATTATCCCACTTATTACACAGTTACTTAGATAAAATAAGAAATGGCCAGTTGACAAAAAGGCCTATAAGTAACATGGGTTTTATACAAAAATTACAAAATATGTCTATCTACAATATATACAAGAAAGTCCTTTTAAAAGTTGTACCGGGCCAGCACCTCTTTTACAGCGCTGATGCGGAAGTGTGGATTGATATGGGCCGAGTGCTCTGAGGCAGGCTTTGATCAAAGCTGGGGTTGATTAGCCATCGGTCTGTTATAGAGCAGAGCGGTCATTATCAAGAAATAACACCTAGCTGAATTCAGCGATTGATCAGATCAGAACCAAGCTGTGTAATAATCAGAGATATCGTACTGTATATATCGTGATACAGTGAATGCAGTTCTATACCTTAATTTATACTTTTGTAGAACGACGGTTTCGTTAGCCAAAATTAAGTATTTTGTAGGTTACCTTGTAGGTGGTTGTACCGTTAAGTGACTTAAAAACCGTGTGGAAAGAATACTGTGATAATATCATGTATCGTGATACTGCTTAAAACAATATTGTGATATTATATTTTTCCATATCGCCCACCGCTACTCCAAAATGCTATAGGACTAGCCAAGCTGTCAGTCCGGCATATAGGATCTGCACTACTAGCCAATTACAACGACCCTGTCCTTTCGGCTACAGGCATACAACAATAATTATGCACAAGCCAAGGCTCCAGACTGAAATGCCAACTCGTCAAATTCGCATAATAGTTGATAATGTAAAAAATAAAATATAAATATTTATTTTTTGCAGTGAATCCCTTAGTCACACCAACATGTGTGATGTTGGACTTTTCCAAGTCTAAAAACGGAAGAGCGGACACAGACTTTCACTGCACCAGTGCACGTTGAAGTGCAACAGTGTCCTGGCAAGGCATGCCAGAATGTGAACGCTAGGCCTTTCATATTATTGTTATACTATATTATATTATACTTTAATTTAATGACAGTCCTTCCCCCATTACCCTCACCATACTGACAGAAATATATACAGTAGATCCTTTTAGCAGACCTTTTATTGTACTGTACTTCCCTGTGCTTGTCCATGCAAACTGTTAATAAAGTATTCAATCAATCAATCAAAAACTACTGCTTAAAAGCCCCCATTGGGGCTATAGACTGTGCATTAATATCTAAAAATCACACCCATGTGAAGTGAGGGGCGCTTTTGTCGTCATACATCATCCAATAAAAAATTAATATACTTCATGAATTAATTTGTCAACTTGTTTATGTTATTATCTTTTAACCATGATACAATGTTTAAAAAACTCATCTTTTCACCATGATCATGTAAGATGACAACTGAATTTATGTGATATATAAATATTATATACAGTATACTGTATACACACACAGGTATAAGCCCCCGAGCTGAATTAAAACAGTTTCACTATTTAGAAAAGCCGATTTGCTCGTCCACATTACCTTAAAGATGGAGTGCCACAATTTTTGTATTTTTCCAGCTTTTCATGTGTCTATGGGGTGACAGTACTTCATTAGACACCCTGGAGTCGTTTTTATGTCCAATGGTGTAATAACTTTGTATTTAGGGTTTCTTCCTGGAGGCTGAACCCTTGACGGTCAAACGGGCCAATGAAGTAAACACGGATAGTGTGACGTAAAAATATTGCACGCACACACGCACCTCCCCCTCTATACATATTTTTTAAATACGACAACCTCTGTGGGCGGAGCTGCCTGCCACATACACACGTGTGAACTGAACAGCGCAGTCAGTTTGCTTTTGCTGCTCTGTGTGTGTCTAACTGTGTGGCAGATTTTCAAACAGTCATTTCACACATTACCAGTTCACAGCAGAGCAGACTGTTTTTCGTTAGATTGAAAGCAAGTAAATGTTCACGTCGGGTCCTCAGGAAGGAAACCACAACAAACCAGTCTTATAGCCTACCTGCTCTGCTGTATAGTTGCTCTTGTTGTTCTCAAGGAGTAGGTTGTTTCTTTTATAATCACAGTGGTCGGGCTTTGATACAGAGTGTAGTGTCACAGTGTGCATTCTTGTTGGCTGTTGTAGTCAATATGTATGTAGATCCTAATACTTATACGAGGCTGTAAAGTCAAGAATTAGAAGTATGTTGTGTCGCGCTGGATGTCATGTTGCCATGTCTGGCTATTACAAGCGACTTGGGCTTGTTTTCATATAAGTAACTTTCAGGGGAGATGTGGTTGACTTGACCAATGATTCATGTGAAGGACCCTCAGATTAATATGTTGTTAAAAGGATTGGTGTTGTTGAAACGTTTTCATAAATATTCACGGCAATTTCTGTGACTTATTTTTGTGGACCTGGCCGCTTGTTTCTTTAAATCTGGCGACTTTTGCTGAAACTCAACGCAGTCAGATAAAGGACAGTTTTAATGCCAGGGTGCTTAGCTGGAGGAAATCAATAGCCTACAATATATTGTAGGCTAAATGATCTATCAAACTAATTGTTTCTGCTGTTAAACTATGATCGAATTGGATGATGAGCTGAGCTGATTGCGACAATAGGGTCAATATAATTGGAGGAAATAAATAAATGATTATAAAAAATCAGAAAAAACAGATCTGATATGGTATGGATGCATGGATTATATGCCTATACATGGATGGTGGCAGTATAAGTGCATAATGGTGCCTATACGATATCTCAGAAATATTGGAAGTGTTCACTTCTAACATTCACAAAAACATGAGTTTTTGTTACATTACAGACACCAATTTGCCATTTTGTAAACAAAAGGGCAGAGCCATGGGCTGTCCTTTTATAAGGAGGGGGAGGGACTAGGACAAGTGGGTGGTCTTAAAGGAGGAGGCGGAGGGACTGGATTAGGTGGGTGGTGCTATGGTTAAACTCACGCATACCTAATGAACTGGTGGGTGTGTCCACATAAAACCATCATTTTAACAAATACTGTACACTTCTTTGAAAAAATTATACCTCATATACACCTAAATACACCTGATGATCATGTTTAAGTGTGGAAAAAAATCACGGCACTCCATCTTTAAATTCTCCATTCATTGTCAATGGCATTTAATGTTTGTGCTGCCACAAAACGCTGATTTGTTCAGACACATATGACGTAAATTCTCCTTTTTCTTCATTTGTCATATATGCCCTGTGTGTACACTATTTGATTGTGAAGTCTAAAAGGCAAATGGATTTGTGATTTCTATTCATAATGTTCCAGTTTCCAATGCCAAAAACACAATTAAATTATTAACCCTAACCCTCGCAAATTATTCAGGACGGGAGTTGGAGTTGGTGTTTTAAGCGTTATGTTATACTTTAGCTATTGAAAAATAGCAGATTGCAAGCGTGTGCCGCGCTATGAGCTGATAGATCTGCTATTTTTGAAAAATCATGAAAATGTGGCACAAAACTTTGAATATATAGTATTTCAGAGCGAACGTTTTAACTCAAAACCTTGCTTCTGGGGGGTCCCTGGAACAACATATTTTCAGATGGGGGTCGGCGACAAATTACATATATTTTTGGGGTCCTTGACATGAATTTACAATTTAGGCATTTAGCAGACACTCAGAATCCGATTTATAACAATAACAAAAAGCAAGGCATACATCACATAAAAGTAGTTATCATGAAACATGCGTAAACTAAGAACGTAACAGTGGAGTATCTATGTAATGAAACTATTGGACGAATTGGTGACGTCTCGTTTGGGGCCAGATCAAGTTAAACCATGACTAGTCAGATCTGTCCCAGAATATCACCTGCTTTCAACCAACATAAATGTTGCCCACTAAGACGGACGTTCCTGGATGAATCAGAGAGAGTCCGATGACTCCAATCGAGGCCAGATCAATTTAAGTCATATCATAACTAGTCAGATCTGGCCCAGAATAAGCTATATTCTTAGTTTCAACTGGTGAAGACATCTCGGAAATGACGTAAAGATCATCTCCATATTGGCTGGGATCAGTTGTCATTTGGCTTGCAGGGAGGTTTTTTAGAAGGCATTTGTAGAATCTACCTGAAGTCTAAATGGGTTAATTGTGTAACCGTGACAGCCCTACATACCTATAGGCTTAGGCTACTACAGTAATGTACCTTGTCCATGAGGGAGGCCGCCGATCCGTATGTACTGAGGATGTCCTCCAGCCTCTTGCTCATGTCCTCCAGGTGGTCCCCAGAGGCTCTGGAAGAGAAGTGGGCCTGGGCTGGAGCCTGAGGAGCGGGTGAGGACGCTGCCTGGCTGCCAGGGCTCTGCTCCGGGGATAGAGGAGGCACACCGCCGGCCTGAGGGGATGATGATATCACCTCAGCTGCTTTCACCGAGGTTTCCATTGATCAACCCAGGACTGTGTGTGTGAGGAGAGGAGTGTGTGGGGGAGAGAGAGAGAGAGAGAGAGAGGAGGGACAGGGAATGAGAGAGAGAGAGACAGATGGACAGATTTACAATGGGGAATGCTTTCCATTTGTAACTTAACAATTCATGGAAATATCCTTGTGTAAGCACGTCACCACATGACATGCATAAACCCCAAGATAGCGCCAGTAGACTAGACTAAACTAAAGCATACAGTGCGTATCATTCTACAAATAGCCAACATTTGTCATTTGTCTACGTAGATTCCATTTCCACCAGCTCAGTGGCAAGTTGTGGTTAGTGTCCTGTCCATCCTGGGACTGCATGGGAGGTCGGGGTTCGATCCCCAGCCAGGACGGGTCATACCAAAGACTTGGGGTGTGTGTGTGTGTGTGTGTGTGTGTGGGGGGGGGGGGGTCAGGTCCGTGCGTCATACCCACATCATCAGGTCCAGGGCGTGTACTTGTACATCAAGCTGCCTCACACCGATGAAACAGGAGATAGGCTCCTACGGCCCTATTAAATGGCTTGGCAATGCTTACTTAAGTTATTAAGTTAAGTTAGTTACATTCAATTGCATAATTTGGTATATTATAGTATAGAGTCAGATTTCAATATATTAGACATCTGACTTTTAAACTCCACTCAATAGTAATGTGGCACGCCACATGAATGAGCTATAATGGAGTCATGCTCCGGACCTATCTCTGAAAAGAATAAAAGTTCTATATCTGAATTCAGTTTTTTGGTGGAAATATCTGCATGAAATAAAAATGGTTAATGGGATATATATAATGTCATCAATATTGTATAAATATTGGCCAATTAACCTGCCTAATAGTTTTAAATAAACCGGTTTAGGCCTATACAATCTGTATACTATCTGTATTTTGTCCAAACAGGCGCTGGTCTCAAATAAAATATACAGTAGCCTATAGGTCCAGTCCATATATATCTATATACCGGTAGGTCCAAAGCTCTAACAAATGGTGCAAGTGTAATTAAGCCGCATGGTGTGGGTGTGAAGTCTCTCAATCTGTCTGTCCCACCCTTGTTTACATTTCAATCTAAATGTAAACCTCTACATCCACGTCTGGGTTTGCATTACACTTCACTTTGGCTGTATATTTACTTTTATCATGTCAAGACAAGACAACAATTCATTGGGATACGCCTACATACAGTATAATGACTCTGAGCAGCATGCGTTGAACTTGAAATGACGCAGTGTGTGCCAGCCAGTGCATTAAAGTTTAATGGGTGGATATACTAGCCTACACTACCACGGTAGGCTAATTGACATCATGGTAGCTATATCATAGAATAAATGGATCCGTTTGATCATTCCGCTCTCATCATAATGTTCAACAACTCACGGAGCATGTGTCTGTTTCCTCGCCCATTTTCTCCCCTGTTGTTGACGTGAACATATAGTCTAACATTCTGTAGCGAGGAGGACCATCGCTGTCTTGATGCTGAGAGCCATTTATTCCAATGATATTTAAGCCTCTCCCATCACCAAGATGCGTGTGTGTGTGTGTGTGTGCGTGTGTGTTTGTAGCAGCAGCAGCAGCACGCCAGCACCAACCAGCACGTATGTGAAGCTGGCAGAAGCAGCAACAACTATAGGCTACCTGCAGTGTCAGTGTCCCGGCCTACTTTTCAAAATAAAAGTCAAACTGACAAACTCAGATGTGCTTAGTACTGTACTTATTTATATATATATATATATATATATATATATATATATATATATATATATATATATATATATTGTATTTACACTTTGCTGGAGTATTTTCCAAATTCCAATAATTTGTACTCGACTATACTGGTCCTGGGCTTCTCAAAGGAAAATATTGCGGGCCTACTTTTACTCCACTACAATCAATAGATTATTTTTGTATTACTTTGTAGATTTGGATTAAATCACTTCTTATACTTTGGCAATTTGAAAATAGCTTACAGTACAAGCTCAGAAGCTTATGAGCTTGTAGATTTTTAATTTGAGCATGCTATTTTACTTTTGGTAGTTGATATACGAACATACTTTTGTATTTTTCCTCAAGTAAATAGATTTCCGGACTTTTACTTAAATTACTATTCATTAATTGCAGTTGATACTTTTTCTACACACAAAATCGAATGGGCTCTATATATATTATGTGCACATATGAGCTTGGGCTAAGCTTAGGCCCCTCCCCTATAGGCTACTTCCTTCATAGGTGTTAATACCCAGGCCGATGATACTAATGAAGGCTCTCTGTTCCATTCTGGTCAAACAGAGTCAGGGTGCTCCACTGCTCCTATTGTGCAACACTGCTACACCAGTGAGGTCTCAAAGTGTCCTTGAGTGGCGGTTCCAAATGGCCCCTGAGTGTACAAATGAAATGGACGTATACACTCTCAGAGTTACGCGGGGGTCCTTGAAATTAAGATGTTTGAGCGTTAATATCGGTAACACTTATGGAAGTATAGGGAAGGGGCCCAGAAGTATAGGAAGAGTTATTCTGTGTGCATGAGCCTATACTCTATGTGGCATGAGCCCATTGTGTGTGTGGATGGGTGTGCGCGCGTGCGTGTGTATAGGCACACATGGTTGAATGGTCTAATTCCAGCCTGATGAGACATTAAGCATTAGTAGATTAGTCTGGAACTAACACATGCCTATTGCCTACACACATACGTCATGTCCTAGAATGAGGGGAGGGGATGAACGTCACGTGATTCTTTCTTTGATTATTGGCAGAATCTTGGAAAGTTTCGAATATTTCGAATAGTTGTGCTATGACAAAAAAATAAACATAAAATGTATAACCATATGTGTGTAGGTTGAAGGTTCCCTAGCGCTGCATGTGTTGTTTTCTTTTTCTTTTTTTCATCTTTTTTAAAGATTTGTTTTGTGGCTTTTCTGCCTTTATTGATAGATCATACAAGTGAAGATTGACAGGAAAGAGGCAGAGAGAGATGGGGAGAGACATCATACATGCAGCAAAGGTCGTCATGAACGGGACTCAAACAGGCCAGAGCCTTGCAATGCGGGCGCCCTGCATGCATTGTTTTCACCCTATGAAGTCTGTGTCTCAAACAATTTTCAAGGGGTCCCAATAAACACACACACACACACACACACACACACACGCGTCACACACACACACACACACACACACACACACACACACACACACACACACACACACACACACACACACACACACACACACACACACACACACAAACACTCTCAAAGTTTATTCCACATGAATGATGTCACATCAGGACAGACAAATGGAAGTATGTGGAAATGGAAGGCACACACACACACACACACACACACACACACACACACACACACACACAC